>NC_138774.1:281946971-282033557 GCF_965119305.1 Pelophylax lessonae
AAGGGCCTCTTTAAAAGCCTAAATGGAATCTGTGCTACCCCCCCCCCCCCCATTGGCCCCTCTGCCCCCCTTGAGGCTCCCACTGGTGGTATTTTATGGGGTTTTTTATTACTTACATTTTTCAAATGTCTCCTGGCTGGTCATATGACGCAATGTGTCCTCTTCCTCCTCCGTGTTTTCCTGTCGCTGATTGGATCAGATCGGGATAACATAGAGATCTCTCAGCATCAATTCCCTGTAAATGCAGAATGCCATAACTAAGGGGGGAGCCCTGATGCCCCAAATGCAGTCTTTCTTGAGTACTCACCCAGTACTTATCTTCAAAAGGCAAATTCTACATTTTGCAAAAACCTAATAAATGCACCCACCTTAATAAAAAAAAAAAATTGTGTATTTATTACATTTTTGCATTGGAGCCTACAGAGCAAGGCAACCATGATCCACAAATTGTGGGTGCAATGCACTGGCTCCTGCAGACGCTTTCCCCAGCCCCAGGCTCTTATAGAGGACCAGATTTTCAGTTATGGGGTAGAGAACAATAGACTATAAGTGCAGTGACGTCATCAAGCTTGTGCTCCATTCAGATCCCGCGTGGGAAGGTGGGATTTGTAGTATCTGTATTCTGCTAATGGATGATGTGGTTGTGTGGGTGGAGCCATGCACAGTCATGACAAATTCAAAACTACAGAAACTTGCCAGGAGAAGGGCCCTGAGGTTAATGTAAGTGGGGGTGGGGGCTGTGGCGTGTTATCATGTTACACCCTAAATATGACAGTAACATAAAATGTGGTCCCAAAGGTCAACTTGTAGGCAGGTGTAGTCTACTTTCTCCACTGCAGGTGGCGCTCGTCCACAGCAGCAATGAAAGTGGAGAAAAAAGTCAAGAGGAACCTAGTTCCTCTATGGTTTCCTCGGTCACAGGAAGGCAGCGTTCTGATTGGATGCTGAAGCCCCATGTGGCCATCTTGGGTCAGGCAGAGTCTATTTAAGACCCTAAAAAAGGAGAGGCTGGTATGTATGGAATGAGAGTTTACCTCAGTTCCAAAATTGAACACATAAACAAAAATAATGGGACTTTTGAGAGGCATGTAACAAGACGCAAAAAGATTCCAAGCTCTCCTTACCGACCAATCTGTGACCAACCGAATTGACCTGTCAAACAGTATGCGTTAAAAACAGGGGTTTGGTTGCACATATTTGCAAGTACATGCATAAGCCACAGAGCCCCGACAAGGCACCCAATTATCTGTGGTCTTAACTCTAAACTTTGTGAGTCTCCGTCAATGGAAGCACATGCATATAAATGGACAGGTGTAGGGAAGATATACCTGGAAGGAGCCCACCCCTTAAAGGCACAGGGACACACTGAACACCCAGCCTATAGCACCACGGCAGCAAAGGTGTCAGTGCGTTGCCTGTTGGACAGGTCAATTCGGTTGGTCGCTAAGAGAGCTTGGAATCTTTTTGTGTCTTGTTACATATGTTGCCCTTCCTAGGCTCCTTGCTGCAGACTAGTTACAGGTGTGGGCAGTAACAATTTGTTTGTGTTATCGACTTTTAAACACTTCCCGACCACCGGCTGCGTTTTTACTGCGGCAGGGTGGCTCTCTTGCGCAAACCGACGTAGATTTACGTCGGTCGAGCGCCTGGGAAGCTAAGGGGCAATGGAACGAAAGCGTAACTCAGTCCCAAAAATGAACACAAAAACAAAAATAATGGCCCATGGGACTTTTAAGAGGTTTGGGTGCAAACCAGCCAGGCTTTTGCATTTTCCTCCTCGAGACAGATGCTGTCTACCAGCAAGGAGATTGATTGTGGTCAGTTGCTGGGTGGAGATCAAACCTGATTTAAGACTGCCAAGTCTGCAGCCTCCCCCTTCTCCCACCGAGATACCCAAGCGACCAGCGGGCATGTCCGCCGGCTAGCTGGAGACCCGACAAAGCCGGAATCAGCTTTGATCAGCTCTCTCATGAAGCGATGTCACAACGTCACTTGCGGTTTACTCAGCAGCCAACGGCACCAAAATCCAAAGCATTCAAAAACGCCAATTTTGGTGTTTTGAATACTTTTAAGTGCAGTGGAGGGGTTTGGGGTCTTTTAAACCCCCGATCCCTCCATAAAGAGTACCTGTCACTGCCTATTACTGTCAAAAGGGATGTTAACATTCCTTGTGACAGCAATAAAAGTGATCATATTTTTTTTTTTTTAAAGGGACAGTGTAGAAAATGAATAAATAAATAAGAAAAACAAAAAAATAATTTAAAGCGCCCCCCGTCCCCACGTGCCAAAGAAAATGCATATGTAAGGTGCGCCCGCAAATGTAATCAGTGTTCAAATCACACATGTGAGGTATCACCGCGATCGCCAGAGCAAGAGCAATAATTCTAGCAAAAGACCTCTGTAAAGACCTCTGTAACTCTAAGCTGGTAACCATTACAAATTATTAAAGCGTTGCCTATGGAGCGTTAGGTACCATCATTTGTCACATTCCATGAGCGTGCGCAATTTTAAAGCGTAACATGTTAGGTATCTATTTATTCAGCGTAACATCATCTTTCACAATATACAAAAAAATTGGACTAACTTTATTTACTGTTTAGTTATTTTTAAATTCAGTGAAGTGTATTGTTTCCAAAAAAATTGCGCAAATACCGTGTGACATAAAATATTGCAACGATCGCCCTTTTTATTCTCTGGAAATCCTGCTAAATATATATATAAGGTTTGGGGGTTCCAAGTAATTTTCTAGCAAAAAATACTGATTTGAACTTGTAAGCAACAAATGTCAGAAATAGGCCTGGTCCTTAAGTGGTTAAAGGACCATTTTCCAGCCTGAGCTGCTTTTTAAACAATTCCTGGAGGACACCTAAAAATAAAACTAGCCCAGAGTTGGGATATAACTATAATGCAATAGAGTGAGCACACCTATGCTTTTGGCAATATATTGTGTATATATACTGTATATTGAATTAAATAATGATTTATTGCACAATAAAAAAAAAAAAAAGGAATTTTCTCAACCACAATAAAATATGTGTAATTCAATATACATATATATATATATATATATATATATATATATATATATATATATATATATATATATATATATATATATATAACACATATACACACACAAACTGTATAATAAAATAAATTAAATAATTATTTAATGCACAATAAAATTTGTAATTCAATATATATATATATATATAT
Organism: Pelophylax lessonae; assembly: GCF_965119305.1. Taxonomy (NCBI): domain Eukaryota; kingdom Metazoa; phylum Chordata; class Amphibia; order Anura; family Ranidae; genus Pelophylax; species Pelophylax lessonae. Next base: position 281,950,188 of record NC_138774.1, read on the forward strand.
ATATATATATATATATACAAAAAAAGTATAAATATATGTGTATATATATATATATATATATATATATATATATATATATATATATATAATATGTGTGTGCATATATATGTGTGTATGTGTATATATATATATATATATATATATATATATATATATATATATATAAATAATGTTTGGGGGTTCTAAGTAATTTTCTAGCAAAAAATACTGATTTTAAGTTGTAAGCAACACATTTCAGAAATAGGACTGGTCCTTAAGTGGTTAAAGGACCATTTTCAGGCCTGAGCTGCTTTTTTAAACAATTCCTGGAGGACACCTAACAATAAAACTAGCCCAGAGTTGGGATATTACTATAATGCATTGCTGTAATTACCGTAATTGCATTACTATAATGCAATAGCCTGAGCGCACCTATGCTTTTGGCAATATAGTGTGTATATATATATATATATATATATATATATATACTGAATATTTAATTAAATTAAATAATGACGTATTGCACGATAAAAAAAAAAAAGGAATTTTCTCAACCACAATAAAATATGTGTAATTCAATATATATATATATACATATACATATATATATATATATATATATATATAGACACATATACACACACAAACTGTATAATAAAATAAATTAAATCATTATTTAATGCACAATAAGAATACAGAAATTTGCACAGCCACAGTAAAATGTGTAATTCAATATATATATATATATATATATATATATATATATATATATATATATATATATATATATATATATATATATATATATATATATATACAAAAAAAGTATACACATATATATATATATATATATATATATATATATATATATATATATATATATATGTGTGTGTGTGTGTGTGTGTGTGTGTGTGTGTGTGTGTGTGTGTATATATATATATATATATATATATATATATATATATATATGTATGTTTGGGGGTTTTAAGTAGTTTTCTAACAAAAAATACTGATTTTAGGTTGTAAGCAACAAATGTCAGAAATAGGCCTGGTCCTTAAGTGGTTAAAGGACCATTTTCAGGCCTGAGCTAATTTTTAAAACAATTCCTGGAGGACACCTAACAAAGAAACTAGCCCAGAGTTGGGATATTACTATAATGCAATAGCCTGAGCACACCTATGCTTTTGGCAATGTAGTGTGTATATATACTGTATATTGAATTAAATTAAATAATGATTTATTGCACGATAAAAAAAAAAAAAAAGGAATTTTCTCAACCACAATAAAATATGTGTAATTCAATATATATATATATATATATATATATATATATATATACACACACACACTGTATAATAAAATAAATGAAATCATTATTTAATGCACAAACAATAAGAATAAAGAAATTTGCACAGCCACAATAAAATGTGTAATTCACTATATATATATATATATATATATATATATATATATACACATACACAAAAAAAGTATAAATATACATACACATATATATTTATATATATATATATATATATATATATATATATATATATATAAAATGCTTGGGGGTCTTAAAGCGGAGTTCCGGGCACAAAATTCAATTTCTAATAATTACTGCATTGTATTCCTTACTCTCCGCTGAGTCAGAATTGGATATTCCCATAGTTTTTTTTTTTTCACTTACCTGTTTACAGAGGTTTGTATACTCACCTTTCAAAGGACTTCCTCCCTCCTGTGCCTCGGCTCTCCTCGTCACTTCCTGCCGCAATGCGTCCTGGGAGCTCTTCCTCGGCCCTCCCATGATGCACTTTGCAGTCACATGGGCGGCCGACCACTGTTCTCATTTCTTGACTCACAGGCCTACGCCCACTGGAATCAGGAAGAAGGGAAGACATTTCCCCACAACGGACTCGGCAATCCACAACAAAGATGGCGCCGCACATCAGAAATTATATAAAGTAAGATTTTATTCTTGCAAACTCATTATTTCACCATTCTAACCAGGATTAGCGGATGTATCGATGTGTAAGGGTGATTGTTAGGGGGAGATTGAAAAAAAAAAAACGATTCTGTGCCCGGAACTCCGCTTTAAGTAATTTTCTAACAAAACAGATTTTAGGTTGTAAGCAACAAATGTCAGAAATAGGCCTGGTCCTTAAGTGGTTAAAGGACCATTTTCAGGCCTGAGCTGCTTTTTTAAATAATTCCTGGAGGACACCTAACAATAAAACTAGCCAAGAGTTGGGACTTTACCCTCTATATAGCTATATAGCTGCAAAAAATAAATAAATAAATACAAAAATAAATAAATCACAAAATCATTATGATTCAGACACACCCGGGACTTCAGCGCATACCCATTAGACTTGCCAGAGAGATTAATGATCCGTTTGATATAGAACATTCAATGTGTGCGCGCCATGTGGTCAGCAATAGGCTGGTTTCTTTTATCTTATGAACCACCAAAAATGGATGTGTCAGAAGAATCCATGAACAAACCAGGCAAATATATGCATTACATAGCTTTGGAAATCTCTTTTCTCTCGTATGCACAAAAGCTGAAACTCCTGACACATCCTAAGATATTAATATTCATCCAGTGCCGGGGTCGAACTTCCACACTTGCATGCTGTTTGCAGTAATGCTGAACAAATTATCATGCTCCGACGAAGTTGAAGAGACATTTCAAAAGAAATGAGAGAAAAAAACGTAGCTCTTTGTTTTATTGCTGGGTGCGGAAGGTTCATTCACTGTCGGATGCGAGAGAGATATCTACATAGAAATAAAATATACAATGAATAATAAAAAGGCTTTAACCACTTCAGCTCCGGAAGGTTTTACCCCCTTAATGACCAGGCCATTTTTTTGCGATTCGGCACTGTGTTACTTTAACAATTGCGCGGTCGTGCGACGCTGTACCTAGCGGTGTATTTAGGTTTTGTGCTGCCCTAGGCCTGACTAAACTTGGGCACCCCCAAATTTAAATAATATGACCCACCCCTTCCTGTAAAGGCCACACCAATTCCTGTTTATGACCCACCCAGTCATTTGTAAACCACAGACCACAAACACAACCACAACCACAGTCTATCAATGCCCATCCGTGCAGCCTCATCAGTTCCCATCCGTGCAGCCTCATCAGTGGCCATTAGTACAGCCTCATCAGTGGCCATCAGTGCTGCCTTATCAGTGCAGCTCATCAGTGGTCATCAGTGCAGCCTATTAGTGCCCATTAGTGGAACATATCAGTGCAGCCCCATCAGTGAAACTTATCAGTGCAGCCTCATTAGTGCCCATCAGTGCAGTTTATCAGTACCCACCATTGCCGCCACATCAGTGGAAAACAGAGCAGCATACTAGTGCCCATCAGTGCAGCCTAATAGCGCCCATCAGTGCAGCATACCAGTGCTGCCTTATCAGTGTAGCCCCATCAGTGAAGCTTATCAGTGCCACCACATCAGTGCCTCCTGGACCTTGCCCTCTGGCCCAATTTGCCCCATAGGACTGGCACTATACTAAAAGTCTAGCGCAAGCCGGCAGGGACCCTTTTCATGCGGAAGCTGGGAGGAGGCTGTTTTTTTTTTTCGTGTGGGGGGGCAGCTTTTTGCTGCCCCCCTTCAAAGTGCTGGCCTAGGCCAAGATACAGCACTGGCTGTACCCAAATACAATTGATGTTCTTTTTTCCCCACAAATAGAGCTTTTTTTTTTGTTTTGTTTTTTAGCTTTTCACTATAAGAGCCCATTCACACAGGGGCGACACGACTTGCTGGGGTGACCTGTGAAGTCGCGAAGTCAATGCAGGTCGCCTCCAGGTCGCCCCAAAGTAGTACAGGACCCTTTTTCTAAGTCGGAGCGACTTGTGTCGCTCCTATTAGAACGGGTCCTGTGCTAATCAATGGCAGGTGACCCACCGCGACTTGTCAGGCAACCAATCGCCTGACAAGTCGCGCTAGTGTGAATGGGGTCTAAATGAAAAAAACAGCAGCAATTTTGAAAAAAAAAAAAAACAATATTTTTACTTTCTGCTATAAAATATTCCCAATAAAAATATTTTAAAAAATCACATTTTTTTATCAGTTTAGGCCAATTTGTATTCTGCTACATATTTTTGGTTAAAAAAAAAATCCTAACAAGCGAATATTAATTGCTTTGCGCAAAAGTTATAGCATTTACAAACTATGAGATAGATTTTTGGCTTTTTATTTTTTTTTGTTGTTTTTATTAACCACTTCTGGACCGGAAGATTTTCCCCCTTAATGACCAGGCCATATTTTGTGATTCGGCACTGCGTTATTTTATCGGACAATTGCGCGGTCGTGCGACGCTGTACCCAAATAAAATGAATGTCCTTTTTTCCCCACAAACAGAGCTTTCTTTTGGTGGTATTTGATCACCTGTGCAATTTTTATTTTTTGCGCTATAAACAAAAAAAAAAATAGATCATTTTGAAAAAAAAAAAAAAAACACAATATTTTTTACTTTCTGCTATAAAACATTCCCAATAAAAAAATGTAAAAAATCTAATTTTTTTTATCAGTTTAGGCCAATTTGTATTCTGCTACATTTTTTTGGTAAATCCCAAAAAGCGTATATTAATTGGTTTGTGCAAAAGTTATAGCGTTTACAAACTATGGGATAGATTTTTGGACTTTTTATTAGTAATGGCAGCAATCAGCGATTTTTAGCAGGACTGCGACATTGTGGTGGACAAATCTCACACTAAGTGAAACTTTTTGGGGACCAGTGACACCAATACAGTGATCAGTGCTAAATAATATGCACTGTTACTGTATAAATGACACTGGCAGGCAAGGAGTTAAGTTTGAGCCTAACTGTGCTTACTAACTGGGGGGTTTGGGGCTCTGTGACAGGCACACAGAGATCAGGGTTTCAGCTTAGCTGAGACACACAATCTCACTGTGCCTGCCCGACAGGAGAGCCACCTGCTTTGTTTACATAGGCAGGCGGCTCTCCTGTCAGTTTCCCCAAAGATCGCGGGAGGCTGGCGGCGATCTCGCCCGCTCCTCCCACAGTCTGGCTCCTGCTGTGTCTAATCACACAGCCACATGCACATAATCAAGTAGATCAGCGTGATTATGCGCAGCCAAGCCGCCCTGCCGCAGTAAATCTGCATGGGGCGGTCAGTAAGCAGGTAAAGAGAATCCACCATTTAGCTCATTCATGTGTAGAAGGAAGTGGAATGGTCAAGGTATGGTATTTTTTCAAAGGTTGCCAGCGTGTAGCACCCTCCTAGATGGGTTGCTAGGAAAGCTAGGTAAATTTAGTTATTTTGGCTACACTGTAGTCAGTAGAGAAGTTTGTGATTGCTTTGGGCTGTTGTTGGCTCCACCGGCTGCAGGTTTGATTGTTTTCCCCTGCCTTCTGGAGGATTCTAGAATGTAGTGGGCTGGAAAGGCATATCGGCAACCTGAAAATTTATGTTGTCTCAGCCTATCCCTGGGGGAGGATGCCCAGAAGATGGCTGGGGGGTGCATAAATAATCTGAAGTCTAATGCTGCCGGTTTCTTGCCCAGGAGGAGACATTCCCAGCCTGAAGGGCTACTGCCCTTCAGGGTAACCTAGCTGAAACTCTACCTGTGCTCATTAAGATCCCAACTATGCGAACGTTGGCGGGCCTTTTTCCTGAGAATCTTTGAAGCTAAGCAAGAGATTTTGCTGAACATCCAGCCTGGAAAGTTAACTAGGGAAATTTCTGTCTGATAGTGGGAGGAGGCATCCAAGTATCCAGGATCATTATGAGTACAGACCTGAGTGCAGGATCCTGGTGACTGTTGCTGCTGCCATCCCTTGTGGGTCAGTACTAGTGCTTGTGTGGACTAAACCAAAAAAGTTACCTATCTCCTGTGCTCTGAGAGGTAATCTTCTAACCACATCCAGCCATTCCCCTGCAGCTACCAAAGACCTTCTACTTGGCTGCTCTTGAATGCTTCAGCCTTGCAAGCCCTTACAAGACCAGGGTAGTCTGAGACCACTAAAATCAAAAAACAAACAAGGGCGCAACGGCCTAGTGCAGTGATGGCGAACCTTGGCACCCCAGATGTTTTGGAACTACATTTCCCATGATGCTCAACTACACTGCAGAGTGCATGAGCATCATGGGAAATGTAGTTCCAAAACATCTGGGGTGCCAAGGTTTGCCATCACTGGCCTAGTGCATTATCCTCCACAAAGATTTTATTTGTTAAAAGGTATAAAAAAATACTTACAAACAAGCTCTTAGTACAAGCATATCAAATAGATGTATTGTCCTCTGGAGCTTGAGGGCTTACGCGTTTCGAGGCATTGCCTCTTCCTCAGAGCTTCTTTCTTTGTGGAGGATAATGCACTAGGCCGGTGCGCCCTTGTGTTTGTTTTTTGATTTTACTAGTGCTTGTGTGGCCTGGGATATCTCTGACGGTGTCTCAGTGCAGTCCAATTTCTTGGCTGTTGCTAAAGGGGACTGTCCTAAGAAGTTGCGCAAAGTGAAGAGGGCCTTCTCATTGCTGTTCATGAGTTAATGGATTATCCCATTGCTCCTTGTGCTCTATCAAAGTTTATTCAGCAATACATTTCAGAAAAAGCAGAGTGACTGTTGCTGCGTGATTGGCTGCGCTGCACTCATTTGGGAGAGGAAACTGTGGCAAATCAGTGGCTCATATTGGGGTGAGCACTTCAAAGATGTTTCTTGGTTTGCAGGCTCTGCAAAGCTCTGTTATTCCAGAAATGCATTTGCGGTTGAGGGACAACTGTTGGAAGTCGGGAGCAGGGGGAGCCGATTTGCTGAGTCACTAATGGGTGGTCAGCAGGGTGAGCTGAGCTGCTGGGAAGGGTAATGCGGTATCTCATACACCTAGAAGTGTCACATGCTGGGCAAGTGAGCGAAAGTTAGGAGGCACATGTGGGGGAAAAATATAAAGTTTAGGATTGTTCTTTTTAGGGATCGACCGATTATCGGCAATGCCGACATATGGAGGGCAGATTTGCACTTTCCCCGATATATCGTAATCGGCCCCTGAGGTTACCGATATTGCCGATATTTGAAAGTGTTGTACCAGAGTGATGCCTGCAGCTAGAGGCATCACCCCAGTACCGGCGTCTATAGCCGGTCGGTCAGCTGTCTTGTAATGACAACCGATGCAACTGAGAAGCCGCTCGGCTGTCATTACAAGGAGCGGGAGGGGACGTCCCCCTCCCGCCGCCTTTTGTGGCTCGCCCGGGTCTCCCGTCCCACTGGACGCCGAAGAGAAGTCCCTGCACGGCCGCCGAAGAGAAGACCCAATCAAAGCTGCATTCGGCTCTAATTGGGTCTCCATGTAAAAAACCCAGAATTGATGTCATGACATCCCTTCCGGGTACTCTGCGGCAAATTCAAAAAATGCGAGCATTCAAAACAGCCAAACTTGGCGTTTTGAATGCTTTTAAGTGCAAAGGAGGGGTTTGGGGTCTTTTAGACCCCCAGATCCCTCCACCAAAGTACCTATAAAAAATAAAAATGTTTTAAATGTCCAAAAATATCGGCCCGATACTGGTATCCGATGACCAAAATATCGGTATTGGCAATAAAAAAATGATATCGGGTGATCACTAGTTCTTTTACAGGATAAAATTTAACTTTTTAAAAAAAAAAGAAAAAAAAAAAAAGTCAGAATGTCTGAGAACTGTGCCTGATTTTTATTTCTCTCTGTGCCACCCTGGTAATAAATGCCGCGTCTCTTAAATTCATGATCATTAACTGATCATTATAGATCATTCTGTTCCAGATTTTCATTTTCCCCCATTGCTGGAACTAGAGATATTTCTCCAGGTCACTGTGAGAATTCTTTACATTCAGAATAATACAAAGAGCAAAAATAGCAAATAAGCAAATGACAGCAATTGTGATCATAAATTTCCCGTTGGATTATGAGTCCTGCGGAGATAATCAGAGCTCTTTCAATAGCTGCAGGCTGTGAAATTCTAATAAAAGAGCATTTACAGGGATTGAGGCAGCCTGTGTCATATCTGCACATGGAAGCCATGCCGAAACAAGCTTCCTGCGCAACGCTCGAATCACTAAGTGTAATGAAATCTTAACAATGAACATCTCTTCTTTGCTCCATTTTGGTTTGTAAAATAGACCATTGAAAGTGTTTTTTTTTATATCTGTGCAATAAGTGCAAAAATTATCTATTGGTCCTGTCAGAAATCTTGTGAGCTGATAACTTCTTTGCTGCCTGGCAGTGGTGGCTGGTGCTCCATGGGCCGGGGGGGACCTGACCACACCAGGCCGCACACCCTCGGACCACGACAGGACAGGACCCCCCAGGACAGGACCTCCAGGACAGGACAGGATCACTCACCCTGCCTAGACATCAGCGACGGCGGCTTCTGCATCTTCTCCCTCCTGATCCTCCATGCCCAACGGCATGGCTTCTCCTTTCAGCCAATAGGGAAACAGGTCTCAGAACCCGCTTCCTGATTGGCCAGGAGGAGGATCCATGTGACAATAGCAAATTTTCATTCGCTATTGTCACACAACTGGGTGGGCTCGGGGCGCACTGCTTTGCGCCCCAAGCCCACCCTTTTTTTTAGCCTGTGAGAGCCTCTGACTCTAATTACATGGCTAAAAAAAAAAAAAAATTCCCAGTTGAACATGTAGATTACGGGGCCGGACGGTGCCCCTGCGCCTCGTATACACCAGCCACCACTGCTGCCTGGTAGTGTTAGGCATCACCTGATCTCATCTGCTGGTTGATATAGCTCAGGGGTGCTCAACCTGTGGCCCTCGAGGCCCTTTGATTTGGCCCTGGACCTCAAACCAGGGAAGCACACTTCTATTTTATCCTGCTGGTTTGGTGCACTTTCTGAAAGCGCACCAAAACTCCTGAATGCAGGAGTTTTGGTGCGCTTTCAGAAAGTGCACCACGCTCACAAGATATAATAGGAGTTTATGGCAAGTGCAGCTAATTTAAGTGCAGCTAACTAGCAGTAAAGTCGCAGGTGCACTGGTGCAGGCAAACTGCAGCGCACCATTGTGAAAGTAAACTTATAAGTGGGTCAGGACAGCAAGGTCTCGTTTACATTTGCAGTTTGGCGATGATAAAACCCCTGAGTTGATACATGTTTTGTAGCACACACCCCCCAACCACTGGTGTAGCATCAGGGGTCGCAATGGTGACCGCCCCCCCCCCCCTCCAGGCTTTAGGGAGCCCGTGCGGCCTCCCTGTCAAATTCTATTTTACACTTGGACAAGAGAGCTATGAGGGTGGCATAAACAGGAACCGTTCCTCTCCATTTTCCTCCTGCAACTGCTTAGAGCTGGCTTCTCCTCCTCTCCCTTCCACCGGCATTTAGCTGCTGCAGGAGGAAAACTTTCAATATACTATTCAAAAAAAAAAAATCAAAATTCTGTACCATTTTATTTCATTGTGGCTCCTTAACCAGTTACCAAATCACTTAAGTTGTCCTTGCTCCTCAAAAGGTTGAGCACCCCTGATTTAGCAGCTTCTGAGCTGGTCCATGCCAGGACTTCCAGAGTTCCCTGAAACAACGCTGGGCATATTGTCTGCAAAAAATGGGTAAGCTCCAGCCTTTGATTGGGCTAGTTATGTGTCTTCAAAGCAGATACCCCCTTGTATCAAAGAGCTATAATTGCCAGATAGCCTGTTGGACAGTTGCTGATCCACATTGACCTGACTAATCTCTTGTTCGTGTCCTGCCTCAACTACTGCCTGAACCTGACTACTCTCCTAATTTTGCCTGCCTCAACCTCACTAATCTGATTGTCATCTGCCTCAACCATTGCTTGGACCTGACTACTCTCTTGATTGCGGCCTGCCTTGACCCTCGTCTAGACCTGGGTGCTCTCTTGATTTTCATTTGCCTTAACTCTGCCTGGACCTGACTACATCCTTGATTGCCTCTGGCCTTGACCCCTTCCTGGACCGGACTACTCTCTTGATTTCTGCTTGCTTCAACCCATGCCATGACATGACTACTCTTTTAAATTTTTGCCTGTCTCAACTCCTTTCTGAGCCTGACTGCTCTCTTGATTTTTGCCTGCCTCAACCCCTGCCTGAACCAGACTACTCTTTTGAATTCTGCCTGCATCAACCCCTGCCTGGACCTGACTACCCTTGATTTCACCTGCCTTAATCCCTGCCTGGACCTGACTACCCTTGATTGCACTTGTCTTAACCCCTGCCTGGACCTGACTACCCTTGATTGCCTCCTGCCTTAACCCCTGCCTGGACCTAACTCCCCTTGATTGCACCTGACCTGACCCCTGCCTAGACTTGACTACCCTTGATTGCCACCTGCCTTAACCCCTGCTTGGACTTGACTACTCTTTTTGCCTCCTACCTGGACCTGACTACCCTTGATTGCCATAAAACGAATGAAAAGAGGGCGCACCAACCTTGTGCATTACCCAAGTGGTGTTTACTGATAAAAGAGAAAGAAAAGGAATATACTCACAAACAAGAAAGTCTTAAAAGCATTTCCAGTCCACAATGGACACAAAGTGACCATGTCACCAGGAACAAGTCCAGCACGTCGGAGGGCCTTACAAATGGCTGATGAGTTTTGAGGGGAGATCCCCTCTTTCTCAGAGCCAGCTGAGGACCTGCATCCAGCCATTGGAAGCGTCATCCCTAGGTTGGGACTGGCGCGGTGGACCAGAGTGCGCGGGTCACTGTGGATATTGATGAGATTGATATCATGTGCTGTTTATAAGTACACATCTGTTTCATTTCTTCAAAAAAAAAAAAAAAAAGTTTTTAAGGTAATGCGCAAAGCTGGTGCACCCTCTGTTTGTTTTTGGTTTTCCAGTGTTCTTTTGGGGTTTCCCCCAGTCCTCAGGAGGCTGAAAAGTCTTGCCCAACTTCAAGTTGCCCAAGACCTAAGGTCCTCCATTGCCAGAACAACCACCTCGAGCATAGGAGGTTGTTTTATCTCCTGCTTGGACCTGACTATTCTCTGGTTGATCACCTAGGGTATAGTCGCTACACTGTAGCTTTTCTGTCTTCAATCACCCCTTGGGGCTTGGGGGGGGGGGGGGTGATCCTGAGAGCAGTGACCTGGTACCAGCAAAAGAGCTCTGAGGGCCCTTTGGGTTCATGTCCCATCCCCACCATCAGGAGCTGTGATGCAGACCAGCTGATGCTTAAACTCTGCACCTCCAGTGAGCCCAGATCACCTGCCATAGGGTGTTGCCGTTACAATCAGCCTGAGCAACATTCTTTAAAAAGTCTGCCAGGGACACGAAGAAAGAAGAGTGGGACCTAGTGGCTCTGGCAGTTAAGCTAAAAGTACTTAGGAAAGAGCAGAAGCAGATATAAGGTAGAAACAGCCTTTTTGAGACCGCTTTAGTCTCTTTCTCCCAGAAGAGTTTTGAGAATCTGACTGCCAAAAACATACTTACTAATATTTCAGTCTTGGTCCCTGGCATACACACCCTCATCTGTCCCAAGCTTACCTATCATTATCTGGAGTCAGGCTCAGAGGCAAGGAGCTATAGCAGTAGTGAGGCACCCACCGACCAGCTGCATAAGTAAAGAAACAAGTCACCCTGGTGGATGACACAAGCTCTCCTGAGGTGCGGAGTCAAAGTTTTAACTGGTGTTCACCAGAGCTCCTGATGGTGGAGATGGGTTTTGCTACATGCTAGTACCAGGTCATGGTCCTCAGGATCACCCCACCAGGAGGTGAGCAAGCTGGGGTCCAATAGCAGATAGGAATAAGCAGAGGCGTAGTCAGTAAACAAGGCAAAGGTTGGCAACAAATAGTTGCAGGTTGGGATTAAGCAGAAGCGTAGTCAAGGAACAAGCCAAGGGTCGGTAACAAGTTTTAGCAAAGACCTGGACTGCAGTAGGACTGACAAGAGCGAGATATTGACTGAAGAGAGCACAGTAAATCAGGATGTTCATGGTAGGAGCAAAGAGTTCAAGGTTCAAGACAAACAAGGTTCAAGGCAGGATCATTTTAGGAATTGCCCAGGGAGCTGTCCAGCATTACAGGTAGCACAGCAAAAAGAGTTACTACCTGACACAGCAGAGGTCCCGGGTTCAGATCTAGGCCCTGACACTATCCAGTGAACAGGAGGTTGTGCCCACTTAACCAAGTGGCCTGCCAAAACCCAGCTCTAATTATGCAGGGGCCACCCACATATTACTTATGAGCATTTTTTTAATTCAACGTTTTTTTTCTTAAAGTTTTCCAAGTAGAGAATACTGTGGTAACAGATAGCGCATATACAACATAGGCTTGATATTTAACCAGGACATTATTAGTTGAAAAGCATTGCGAGATCCCACTAGGAGCTTTGTAGGGGAGTAAAAAAAGAAAGCAATAGCATGAAAGGGGGTGGGGGTTCTGTTATGTGTCACAGCTGTATAGGGGCAGTATATCATCTCGCGTATGCATGGTATGGAGGAGTAGAATGTAAGGAGGTAGGGGGGATTATATGAAAGTGGGGGTTGTATAGGGACAGAAGGGGGGGGGGGGGAAGAGGTTATTTTTGAGATCACATCAGTATCATAATTCGGTTGTTTTGATCTGAATATCGGAACAGTAGCCAAAAAGGTATTTTTCATTTTTCAATTTATTTGTCACATTTTAAAACTTGGGGCTGTGCAGAAAAGCAGCAGTAGCCTTTTGAGAAGAGATTAGCATGACCTGGATCTGAAATGCAATTCTCTAATGGTTTTAACCGGTACAGCCCGCTCTATGGCAGAAATCATCTCAATGGAATATCATGGGAAGTTCTACATGTGTTTTTCTTTATTTCTATCCAAATTTGTTTTAAATTAATAGTGATTCCTACAAAATATTACCATACATGTTTGTGGAAGAGGCATCCTTTCAATACCATCCTCATGCCAATTACAGAAATTCCACATTGAAATTATTACTTTGTAGAAACCTGATCATCATACCTACATGGCTAAGAGTACCTGGTCCAGATGTTTCAAATGAAGTGTACTGTTTAAAACAAAGTTTATTTATTCTTATTGCCCATTTCTCAGACCTAACGCTCCCCCCCCCCCCCCCACAGATCCATACCTACCTCAATATGACTACCACTGTTCTGGTGTTCAAATCTTCACTATCTTGGCTGCACCTGCATGTTACAGCCCCATAGACCCCTATGGGATTGTCTTCTAATGTCTGTGTGACCCAGAAGTCTATGGGACTGCAATGTCTATGCATGGGCAAGATAATAAAGACTAAAAAAAAGTATAAATGCACTTTGTTTTAAAGTGTACTTTTATTTCATTACTACAACAGTAGTGAGCACACCCCTAAGTGAAAATGTCCAAATTGGGCCCAAAGTGTCAATATTTTGTGTGGCCCCCATTTTTTTCCAGCGCTGCCATAACCCTCTTGGGCATGGAGTTCACCAGAGCTTCACAGGTTGCCACTGGAGTCCTCTTCCACTCCTCCATGATGACATCACAGAGCTGGTGGATGCTAGAGACCTTGTACTCCTCCACCTTTCGTTTGAGGATGCCCCACAGATATTCAATAGGGTTTAGGTCTGAAGACATGCTTGGCCAGTCCATCACCTTTACCCCTAAGCTTCTTTAGCAAGGCAGTGCTCGTCTTGGAGGTGTGTTTGACAGGAGAGGACTGGGCCAGGGGGGCAATTGCCCCCCGGGGTGCTCTGATGCCCTGCAAAAAGGCTGCACCACTTTTGCCACAGACATGTCTAAAGGATTCCTGGTGAAAAGTAAAAAGTCCCCACTGTTGAACTACTGAGTGCGGGATGAAGACCAGGACAGAGCGCAGGACTCCCGCCCAGCATGGATGGTGTAAAACTATGGCTGAGCAGAGGTCGGTTCCATGCCCCACTGGAGACTCTCCTCTTTTCTGTTTTGCTGCGTTCCCTCTGCTACACATACCCTGTCGGCTAATTTTGGGGCCTGTAATGGCCGACATTTATCCTGTGAATGCCTAATGTACCTCCAGCCACAGAATACAAAAGTTCTCTGCTGTCAGGTATATATACAGTGGGTACGGAAAGTATTCAGACCCCCTTAAATGTTTCACTCTTTGTTATATTGCAGCCAATTGCTAAAATCATTTAGGTTCATTCTTCTTCCTCATGAATGTACACATAGCACCCCATACTGACAGAAAAACACAGAATTGTTGACATTGTTGCAGATTTATTAAAAAAGAAAAACTGAAATATCACATGGTCCTAAGTATTCAGACCCTTTGCTGTGACACTCATATATTTAACTCAGGTGCTTTCCATTTCTTCTGATCATCCTTGAGATGGTTCTACACCTTCATTTGAGTCCAGCTGTGTTTGATTATACTGATTGAACTTGATTAGGAAAGCCACACACCTGTCTATATAAGAACTTCCAGATCACAATGCATGTCAGAGCAAATGAGAATCATGAGGTCAAAGGAACTGCCTGAAGAGCTCAGAGACAGAATTGTGGCAAGGCACAGATCTGGCCAAGGTTACAAAAAGATTTCTGCTGCACTTAAGGTTCCTAAGAGCACAGTGGCCTCCATAATCCTCAAATGGAAGACGTTTGGGACGACCAGAACCATTCCTAGAGCTGGCCGTCCGGCCAAACTGAGCTATCGGGGGAGAAGAGCCTTGGTGAGAGAGGTAAAGAAGAACCCAAAGATCACTGTGGCTGAGCTCCAGAGATGCAGTCAGGAGATGGGAGAAAGTTGTAGAAAGTCAACCATCACTGCAGCCGTCCACCAGTCGGGGCTTTATGGCAGAGTGGCCCGACGGAAGCCTCTCCTCAGTGTAAGACACATGAAAGCCCGCATGGAGTTTGCTAAAAAACACCCGAAGGACTCCAAGATGGTGAGAAATAAGATTCTCTGGTCTGATGAGACCAAAATAGAACTTTTTGGCCTTAATTCTAAGCGGTATGTGTGGAGAAAACCAGGCACTGCTCATCACCTGTCCAATACAGTCCCAACAGTGAAGCATGGTGGTGGCAGCATCATGCTGTGGGGGTGTTTTTCAGCTGCAGGAACAGGACGACTGGTTGCAATTGAGGGAAAGATGAATGTGGCCAAGTACAGGGATATCCTGGACAAAAACCTTCTCCAGAGTGCTCTGGACCTCAGACTGGGCCGAAGGTTTACCTTCCAACAAGACAAGGACCCTAAGCACACAGCTAAAATAACGAAGGAGTGGCTTCACAACAACTCCGTGACTGTTCTTGAATGGCCCAGCCAGAGCCCTGACTTAAACCCAATTGAGCATCTCTGGAGAGACCTAAAAATGGCTGTCCACCAACGTTTACCATCCAACCTGACAGAACTGGAGAGGATCTGCAAGGAGGAATGGCAGAGGATCCCCAAATCCAGGTGTGAAAGACTTGTTGCATCTTTCCCAAAAAGACTCCTGGCTGTATTAGATCAAAAGGGGGCTTCTACTAAATACTGAGCAAAGGGTCTGAATACTTAGGACCATGTGATATTTCAGTTTTTCTTTTTTAATAAATCTGCAACAATGTCAACAATTCTGTGTTTTTCTGTCAGTATGGGGTGCTATGTGTACATTCATGAGGAAGAAGAATGAACTTAATTGATTTTAGCAAATGGCTGCAATATAACAAAGAGTGAAAAATGTAAGGGGGTCTGAATACTTTCCGTACCCACTGTATATATATATATATATATATATATATAGTACACACTGTATAATAATATAAATTAAATCATTATTTAGTGCACAGAATACAGAAATTTGCACTAGTGCAATAAAATCTGTGTTTTAGAAATGTTCCAAAAATGCTTTTGGTTTCAATACTTTCCTAAGAATTCAGTCTCTTAAAAGTTTGCTGAAATGTTGTCTATATTTAGATAGAATATTTCAATTATTACAAATCTGCACTGTGATTTGTCATAGTAAATGTAATTTTATTCTGTGATTACACACAGGTCAGTGAACAGGCGCACTTTTTATAGTTTGTCATAAAAGGTATACTTTAGTATTAAAGTCTACATTGGATGTTTTATGAAGTGCTATATAACCTTATACATACTAAACTCTATATACTGACCTGACATGTTGTGACATAATTGGCTTCCTTTTTCCATTATTTGCATTGCATGTAGAGCCCCGGGGTAATTAGCAGAGGGTTGTTACAGCTTAGTACAGTCGATGTTCCTTAATGCAGAATGTTTCCTCCAGCAATGCACATAAGTGTCCACTGTTGTATAATACATCTGTACACAGCGAAAAAAAAAATGCTTGCTATTTTTTTTTTTTTACCACCTCGTGGCTTAGTACATTGCTTATTTTATAGTAGAGTCATCATCATTATTTTACATTTATATTTATATTATATTTATATTTTATAGTGGAGCCATCATCGTTATTTTACATTTACAGTGGGTACGGAAAGTATTCAGACCCCCTTAAATTTTTCACTCTTTGTTATATTGCAGCCATTTGCTAAAATCATTTAAGTTCATTCTTCTTCCTCATGAATGTACACATAGCACCCCATACTGACAGAAAAACACAGAATTGTTGACATTGTTGCAGATTTATTAAAAAAGAAAAAATGAAATATCACATGGTCCTAAGTATTCAGACCCTTTGCTCAGTATTTAGTAGAAGCCCCCTTTTGATCTAATACAGCCAGGAGTCTTTTTTGGAAAGATGCAACAAGTCTTTCACACCTGGATTTGGGGATCCTCTGCCATTCCTCCTTGCAGATCCTCTCCAGTTCTGTCAGGTTGGATGGTAAACGTTGGTGGACAGCCATTTTTAGGTCTCTCCAGAGATGCTCAATTGGGTTTAAGTCAGGGCTCTGGCTGGGCCATTCAAGAACAGTCACGGAGTTGTTGTGAAGCCACTCCTTCGTTATTTTAGCTGTGTGCTTAGGGTCATTGTCTTGTTGGAAGGTAAACCTTCGGCCCAGTCTGAGGTCCAGAGCACTCTGGAGAAGGTTTTTGTCCAGGATATCACTATACTTGGCCGCATTCATCTTTCCCTCGATTGCAACCAGTCGTCCTGTCCCTGCAGCTGAAAAACACCCCCACAGCATGATGCTGCCACCACCATGCTTCATTGTTGGGACTGTATTGGACAGGTGATGAGCAGTGCCTGGTTTTCTCCACACATACCGCTTAGAATTAAGGCCAAAAAGTTCTATTTTGGTCTCATCAGACCAGAGAATCTTATTTCTCACCATCTTGGAGTCCTTCAGGTGTTTTTTTTAGCAAACTCCATGCGGGCTTTCATGTGTCTTACACTGAGGAGAGGCTTCCGTCGGGCCACTCTGCCATAAAGCCCCGACTGGTGGAGGGCTGCAGTGATGGTTGACTTTCTACAACTTTCTCCCATCTCCTGACTGCATCTCTGGAGCTCAGCCACAGTGATCTTTGGGTTCTTCTTTACCTCTCTCACCAAGGCTCTTCTCCCCCGATAGCTCAGTTTGGCCGGACGGCCAGCTCTAGGAAGGGTTCTGGTCGTCCCAAACGTCTTCCATTTGAGGATTATGGAGGCCACTGTGCTCTTAGGAACCTTAAGTGCAGCAGAAATCTTTTTGTAACCTTGGCCAGATCTGTGCCTTGCCACAATTCTGTCTCTGAGCTCTTCAGGCAGTTCCTTTGACCTCATGATTCTCATTTGCTCTGACATGCATTGTGATATGGAAGGTCTTATATAGACAGGTGTGTGGCTTTCCTAATCAAGTCCAATCAGTATAATCAAACACAGCTGGACTCAAATGAAGGTGTAGAACCATCTCAAGGATGATCAGAAGAAATGGAAAGCACCTGAGTTAAATATATGAGTGTCACAGCAAAGGGTCTGAATACTTAGGACCATGTGATATTTCAGTTTTTCTTTTTTAATAAATCTGCAACAATGTCAACAATTCTGTGTTTTTCTGTCAGTATGGGGTGCTATGTGTACATTCATGAGGAAGAAGAATGAACTTAAATGATTTTAGCAAATGGCTGCAATATAACAAAGGGTGAAAAATTTAAGGGGGTCTGAATACTTTCCGTACCCACTGTATATATTTATGTTTTATTGTTATATTATAATTTATATTTATATTTTATAGTGGAGCCATCATCATTATTTTAAATTTTATATATTTATATTTTATTTTTATATACAGTGGGTACGGAAAGTATTCAGACCCCCTTACATTTTTCACTCTTTGTTATATTGCAGCCATTTGCTAAAATCATTTAAGTTCATTCTTCTTCCTCATGAATGTACACATAGCACCCCATACTGACAGAAAAACACAGGATTGTTGACATTGTTGCAGATTTATTAAAAAAGAAAAACTGAAATATCACATGGTCCTAAGTATTCAGACCCTTTGCTGTGACACTCATATATTTAACTCAGGTGCTTTCCATTTCTTCTGATCATCCTTGAGATGGTTCTACACCTTCATTTGAGTCCAGCTGTGTTTGATTATACTGATTGGACTTGATTAGGAAAGCCACACACCTGTCTATATAAGACCTTCCATATCACAATGCATGTCAGAGCAAATGAGAATCATGAGGTCAAAGGAACTGCCTGAAGAGCTCAGAGACAGAATTGTGGCAAGGCACAGATCTGGCCAAGGTTACAAAAAGATTTCTGCTGCACTTAAGGTTCCTAAGAGCACAGTGGCCTCCATAATCCTCAAATGGAAGACGTTTGGGATGACCAGAACCCTTCCTAGAGCTGGCCATCCGGCCAAACTGAGCTATCGGGGCAGAAGAGCCTTGGTGAGAGAGGTAAAGAAGAACCCAAAGATCACTGTGGCTGAGCTCCAGAGATGCAGTCAGGAGATGGGAGAAAGTTGTAGAAAGTCAACCATCACTGCAGCCCTCCACCAGTCGGGGCTTTATGGCAGAGTGGCCCGACGGAAGCCTCTCCTCAGTGTAAGACACATGAAAGCCTGCATGGAGTTTGCTAAAAAACACCTGAAGGACTCCAAGATGGTAAGAAATAAGATTCTCTGGTCTGATGAGACCAAAATAGAACTTTCTGGCCTTAATTCTAAGCGGTATGTGTGGAGAAAACCAGGCACTGCTCATCACCTGTCCAATACAGTCCCAACAGTGAAGCATGGTGGTGGCAGCATCATGCTGTGGGGGTGTTTTTCAGCTGCAGGGACAGGACGACTGGTTGCAATCGAGGGAAAGATAAATGCGGCCAAGTACAGGGATATCCTGGACAAAAACCTTCTCCAGAGTGCTCTGGACCTCAGACTGGGCCGAAGGTTTACCTTCCAACAAGACAATGACCCTAAGCACACAGCTAAAATAACGAAGGAGTGGCTTCACAACAACTCTGTGACTGTTCTTGAATGGCCCAGCCAGAGCCCTGACTTAAACCCAATTGAGCATCTCTGGAGAGACCTAAAAATGGCTGTCCACCAACGTTTACCATCCAACCTGACAGAACTGGAGAGGATCTGCAAGGAGGAATGGCAGAGGATTCCCAAATCCAGGTGTGAAAGACTTGTTGCATCTTTCCCAAAAAGACTCCTGGCTGTATTACTGTATTTTCTGGCGTATAAGACTACTTTTGAACCTCAAAAAAATTTCCCAAAAATGGGGGGTCGTCTTATACGCCGAGTATAATATCTCTAAGGTAACCTAAGTATAAATATTACCTGTAGATGTAATCTCTCAAGACGCTGGCTGTGTGGAAATCTACATACAGTGTACCGCGCTGAGCCAATCAGGGAGAGCGATGTATTCTATTATTGAATGCAAAGCCTGCTTGGATTGGCGGAGTAACATCAGCCCGCCTCTCTGACTCTGCCAATCCGAGCAGGCTTTGCATTCAATAATAGAATACATCGCTCACTGTGATTGGCTCAGCGCGGTATACTGTATGTAGCCAAAGCTTCGGTACATACGGTATACCGGTACAGGATTCCCGCACAGCCAGCGTCTTGATATTACATCTACTGGTAATACTTATACTTAGGGTACCTTGGAGATATGAGAGATTACATGTAATACAGTACTTGGGGTACCTTGGAGATCTATGAGAAATCTGATGTTTTTCAATGGTATTGCCTTGCTTCGGAAGGGGGGTAGTCTTATACGGCGAGTATAGCACAAAACCTATGTTTTAACTTGAAAATTAGGGGAGGTCGTCTTATACACCCAGTCGTCTTATACGCCGGAAAATACGGTAGATCAAAAGGGGGCTTCTACTAAATACTGAGCAAAGGGTCTGAATACTTAGGACCATGTGATATTTCAGTTTTTCTTTTTTAATAAATCTGCAACAATGTCAACAATTCTGTGTTTTTCTGTCAGTATGGGGTGCTATGTGTACATTCATGAGGAAGAAGAATGAACCTAAATGATTTTAGCAAATGGCTGCAATATAACAAAGAGTGAAAAATTTAAGGGGGTCTGAATACTTTCCGTACCCACTGTATATTTTGTTATATTATTATTTATATCTTACAATTTATATTATTTATATTTTATATTTTTTATTTCATAGTGGAGCCATCATCATTATTTTACATGTTATATATTTATATTTTTATATATATTTCTCTAGCGCTCATTGACAGACGTAGTCCTCGGTGATACACCACCTTCGGGTTATGTTGCCTCCACAGGAGCAGGACTAGACAGGAAATTAAAAAGCTCTGGCCACACCCTAGGGGCAGTCCCAGAGGGTATATCCTCTCTCTCCCTGCCTCAGCAAATCAGTTATTTTCTGTCTAGTTAGGAGTAAGGACCTAGATACCTTGCTGGGATCTTAGGTCCTGGCAAGAATTTTTTCTTAAAGGATTTTTTAGACAGCTTTTTTTCTCCAGTGTTCCTGTGAGATCTTCAAGCAAGAAAGCTGAACTGGGCGACGGGCTGGATGTTGAGATCCGGTGGTCACCCTAGTTCAGCCTACGAGCGCGTGCAGGCCATAGCTCCGCGCTGGGTCGGCCGCGACAAAGTCCCATTAAAGGACTGTCCACGCGAGTTAAACGTCTCGCTGAAACGCCAAAGACCATGAGTCACGGCGTCCGTATCGGTCGACAGCCCTCCCGCCCGGTGGAGAGGGGTACTGTCAGGAGTTGGTGCCCGCCTGGTTCCGGTATGGTGAGTAGTATGTTCCCCCTTTTCCCCTGACGGGTCTTGTGGTGAACGCGGGCCCCTCTCTGTATGGTAAGATAGAGTCCCCCTCTATCCTATAACATGACACAGATCCTCCTACTTTGAGTGTGATTTTATGTGCAAAAAGCCAGGAGGCTTGGTTTGGGAGCTAATAATCTAATTGTATACATGTTAAAAAGATGTAATCTGTGGCATTCTGGGAATCTTACGGTGTTAAGAATAAACTACCTACCAGTCAGAAGCCACGGACATGTAGACTGCCTTCCTAATCAGATCTCCAGCTATTTGCAGGCCTCCCGAATGGCCATGCGGTCCGCCAGGGCCGGTACCGCCAACCACGCCATATCCCCATGCAGAGAGAGTGTTGTGTGCCCTGCAGCACACCGCTATTCAGTACAGGCCGCCGCCATTTTTTTTGCTGGATCGCACGAGCCGCCATTTTGGCGTAGCCTCGTGTCTCCAGCATGGGGGCGGCCATGTTTGAGGTGATCCAAACACCTCGTGGAGCTTGGGGGAGGCGCCGGAAGGCGTGCAGAGGGGCGGAGCCGCCTCCTTTCTTCCTGGGCAGCCAGCCAAAAGACTTCCTGTTTTTCAAGACAGCGCTGTAACCTGTTGCAGTTAAACTCTGAGCATCAAGTGGTGAGCCTGGGGGTCTATCTCTCTCTCTCTCTCGATCGATAGGGATCCCTAGCAGGTAACACTAAGGGGCTTTTGTGGCGCTGGGGGTCTGAGAAAAAAAAAAAAAAAAAAGTTTTTTATTTTTGAATTATATTATCCAGGAAGTGACTGGAATTTATCATGGACCCTGCCACACATATTCCCCCACCTGTTTCCCTCGAGGGGGCCACGGGACCCGCCGGTGCACAGAGTATAGAGTCATTTACAGCAATTTTGGAGTCTATGGTGGCTCGGGTGGAGGCGGCCTGTCAGGGACGGGGGTCAAGGAAGCGACCCCCGCCTACCCCTATACTATCTGACACCTCTGACTCTGATTCAGAGATGGTCACTGCAGTTGCAGGTTCCTCTGCAAGGGCTGTTATCCCAGGTAAAGCCCCCTCAGACAGTGAGGAGGACGCTTCTTCTCCTGCTATAATTCAGGAAGAAGCATTGGTGGACGCACTAGTTGTGGCAGTCCAGGAAACCTTAAAACTTGAGGCTTTACCGGCAGAGGCAACTGAAACAGAGATTCCTTTTGGTACTAATAAGCCCATCAAAACGGTGAAGGTTTTTCCTGTACCTAAATGTTTCGGTAATCAGATTAAAGGAGAATGGGAGCATTCTAAACGTACCTTTACTATTTCCAAGCGTATTGCTAGACGCTATCCGTTTGAGGAATCCATCATTAAGAAATGGACGGTACCACCAGTGGTGGATCCACCTATTTCCAGGCTGAATAAAGCCACGGTTATTCCAGTGGAGGACACTTCGTCCTTTAAGGATCCGGTGGATCGAAAGATGGAAGCAGAGTCCCGCACCATCTTCTCCCTGATAGGGTCAGCATTTAGACCAGTAATTGTTATTGGTCTAGTTTCCCAGACACTTACGGAATGGGCGAAAATGGTACGCCAAGATCTTAGGGGAAAAGATATTCCCCAGGAGACATCTGATTTGATGGAACAGATTATACAAGGGCTACAGTTTATCTGTGACGCAGCCTTGGACACTACTCCCTTATTAGGGCATGCATCTAAGTCAGCGGTGATCCTCAGACGTGTGCTGTGGTTAAAATGCTGGTCAGCTGACCTAGGTTCCAAAAAGACCTTGACAAATCTCCCCTTTCAGGGGAATCGTCTATTTGGGGCCAACCTAGATGAAATCATTAAGGATGCCACTGGGGGCAAGAGCACTTTTTTGCCACAGGCTGCTAAAGCTAAGGGACCTCGCAACAAGCGAGGACCTTTCTTTACCGCCCATAAAGGGCGCCCGGCTGGTACTAGCGGGAAAGGCAAGACTCCTCCAGGAGGGTTCAAGAAGGGCTGGTCGGACAAGCAAAGGACCAACCCAGCCAAACCCGAAGCAAAGGAGTACACAGCCTGAAGGTGCGCCCCCACCCGGTTTCAGGGTGGGGGGACGTTTTCACCGGTATTCAGGACATTAGATCGAGCATCAACCACTACTACCGGTGCGATTCTTCCCTTCCAACATTTAAGTACTACAGGAAGCGGTAGTTACCGTTCCCTGAATAGATCTTTTCCTTTACCTTTTCCTAAGATTAGTCCCGATACCTCACAGGAATCGGATCTGGTTGACCAGATAGGCCAAGTAGCCTCTAGTCGGGTGACTTCGGTCCCTGAGGTTCAACCAGAAAAGATCACCTTTCCTGATAACAATCAGGTATCTGATAAATGTGTGGGAACAGAAAACGACCAGACTTTCTCGGATGGTCGGGGCCAGATAGCTCTAGGGACGCCTGGTTCAGATTCTATCAGCGCCAGTGGTCCTAGAAATTCTAGGCTGGCCTCCTCAAGCCGGCCTGGCCGACTTGGACATGTTAGTCGTAGACGTTCCCTGGGAACTTCGTCTCAGGGAGTGTCTGTGGTCTCAAGGACCAATTTACCATCATGCTTTACAGTCGCTGGGTTTAATGGCCTGGCCATTGAGACCCAAGTACTGAAGAACAGAGGTTTGTCTACTTCAGTCATTCCTACCCTTATTAAAGCAAGGAAAGCGACTTCCAGCAAAGTCTATTATCACACATGGAAGACTTATATTGCGTGGTGCGAATCTTTAGGATTTCCTCCACGTACCTATTCGGTGACTCGAATATTGGCCTTTTTGCAACAAGGGGTTGAGCAGAAGCTAGCCTTGAGCACCATCAAGGGTCAAGTTTCAGCATTAGCAATCTTCTTTCAGAAACCTTTAGCTACCAAATCCTTGGTGCGGAATTTCATCCAGGGGGTGCGGCACCTGGCTCCTCCAGTCCGCGCGCCCTTACCGCCCTGGGATCTTAATTTGGTCTTGTCGGTTCTACAGAAACCTCCCTTTGAAAACATCAGGGAGATTCCCTTGCTTACTTTATCCCAGAAGGTGGCCTTCTTGGTGGCTATTACTTCTGCTCGCAGGGTGTCAGAACTGGCTGCATTATCATGCCAGTCCCCATACCTAGTGATTCATAGGGATAAGGTAGTACTTCATCCTAAGCCATCTTTTCTTCCTAAGGTGGTTTCAGATTTTCATCTGAATGAAGATATTGTACTACCTTCCTTGTGTCCTCAGCCCAAGCATCATCGGGAACATGCGTTGCATTCCTTAGATGTGGTTCGGGCAATCAGGGTATACCTGAAAGCGACGGAATCTTTCCGTAAGACGGATTCACTTTTTGTGATCACGGATGGCCCCAGAAAGGGTTTGCCTGCATCTGCCGCGACCATTGCCAAATGGATTAGACAAACGGTGGTACAGGCTTATTCTATTAAGGGTCAGAGTCCTCCGTTCCCTGTTAGGGCGCACTCCACTCGAGCGCTCAGTACTTCCTGGGCCTTTCGCCATCAGGCGTCAGTGGTCCAGGTATGTAAGGCGGCCACCTGGTCGTCGGTACATACCTTTACAAAATTCTATAAGATTGATGTGACGGCATCGGCGGATGCCTCATTTGGCCGCAAGGTTTTGCAGGCCGCAATTTGAGGAGACCGGTGGTCTACCTCGAGGGTTTTTTTCTGTTTGAAAAAAAAAAAAAAAAAAACATTTTTCTCTTTTTTGTTGAGTCTCATCATTAAGGATGAGCATTGTAAACTTCTAGTTGGCACCGGTTGGGCCTTCTAGATTGGGATTTGATTTCATTTTCCCACCCCTCAGTTGTGATACTGCTCTGGGACGTCCCGAAGGTGGTGTATCACCGAGGACTACGTCTGTCAATGAGCGCTAGAGAAAAATGGATTTTTGTAAAATCTTACCGTAAAATCCTTTTCTCTTAGCTCATTGACAGACGTAGTCCCCGCCCCTCTGTTTTTTGAGTTGGGTTAAAATCTCTAAAGACTGCTTTTTCACATAACTGATTTGCTGAGGCAGAGAGAGAGAGGATATACCCTCTGGGACTGCCCCTAGGGTGTGGCCAGAGCTTTTTAATTTCCTGTCTAGTCCTGCTCCTGTGGAGGCAACATAACCCGAAGGTGGTGTATCACCGAGGACTACGTCTGTCAATGAGCTAAGAGAAAAGGATTTTACGGTAAGATTTTACAAAAATCCATTTTTTATTATTATATTATTGTTTATATCTTACAATTTATATTATTATTTATATTTTATATTTATATTTCATAGTGGAGCCATCATAATTATTTTATATTTATAATTTATTTTTCTATTATTATTTATATTTTATAGTGGTGACATCATCATTACGTTATATTTTCTTTTTGTTAAATACGGTACATTAAATACAATTAAATACAATTAAAGATATGTAGCTTGCCTGCCCAGACCACCAGGTCCCATTTTTTTTCATCTTGGGGGGGTCATTTAATAAATAAATTTTCCCAGTGCATATTATTTAGCACCGATCACTGTATTGGTGTCACTGGTCCCCAAAAAAGTGTCACTTAGTGTCAGATTTGTCCGCCGCAGTCCCGCGAAAAATCGCTTATCGCCGCCATTAGTAGTAAAAAATATACAAAGTTTATAAATCTTTCCCATAGTTTGTAGACGCGATAACTTTTGCGCAAACCAATTTACGTTAATTGGGATTTGTTTTGCCAAAAATATGTAGCAGAATATATATATATGCCTAAATTGATGAAGACATTTTTTTTTTTTTTTTACATTTTTTTTATTGGTAATGTTTTATATAGCATGAAAAATGTAAATCGCAGAAGTGATCAAATACCACCAAAAGAAAGCTCTATTTGTAGGGGAAAAAAATGGCCTCAAATTTATTTGGGTAGAGCATCGCACGACCGCGCAATTGTCAATTAAAGTAACGCAGTGCCGTATTGCAAAAAATGGCCTGGTCAGGAAGGGGGGTAAATCTTCCAAAGCTGAAGTGGTTAAACAAAAATCGTACAATCTGGTATGGTACGGGAAAAATTTTCATGCTTGTACTATAAGATAATATGCGATGAACTGTCGTGATCGGCTCTCAAAAGCTCTTTACTAACGACCTGATTATCGTACGATCGTTTCGAAAGCGGTATTTTTCGTGCAATTTTCGGATCATGTGTACGGGCCATAAGGCTCCATTAACACCTAGGCAATTTGAATCGTGATTCTGCCCGCAATTCTAAAGTGCGGCAAAACGGTGGACATGCATTACTTATAGCACCCTAGTGGCGGTGCGATTTTAACCCGATAAATCGCAATGCGTGACGCTGTCGTCCAAAAGAAGTTCCTGCTTCCTCCTTTTTGAGTGGCAAGCTTCACACCTAGCTGTTTGCCCTGATTTCATCGCGATTTATCGTGGCAAAATCGCACTGCGATTGGGGTGCCATTCAGAAGTAACTGCCTCATAAACGCTCCCCCCCCCCCCCCTGTTTGGAATCGCAGGCAGAATCGAGATTCTGAGGGTATCCATTAACCACTTCTGGATTTTCCCGCTTAATGACCAGGCCAATTTTTGCGATTTGGCACTGCGTTATTGGGTGCGACGCTGTACCCAAATACAATTGATGTTCTTTTTTTCCCCACAAATAGAGCTTTATTTTGGTGGTATTTGATCATCTGTGCGATTATTTTTTGCGCTATAAACAAAAAAGAGCGACAATTCTGGAAAAAAAACAATATTTTTCACATTCTGCTATATAACATTCCCAAAAAAAAAGGTAAAAATCAACATTTTTTAACATTTTAAGCCAATTTGTTTTCTGCTACATATTTTTGGTAAAAAACTAATTGCAATAAGCGTATTTTGATTGGTTTGCATACAAGTTATTGCGTCTACAAACTAGGGGAAAGATTTATGTCATTTTTTTTTTTTTATTTACTAGTAATGGCGGCGATCTGCGATTTTTTTTTTTTTTTGCGGGACTGCTACATTGCGGCGGACAGATCGGACACCTAACTGACATTTTTGACACTTTTGGGGGGACCAGTGACATTACTACAGTAATCAGTGCTAGAAATATGCACTGTTACTGTAAAAATTACACTGGCAGGGGAGGGGTAAACCCAGGGGTGATCAAGGGGTTAAATGCGAGCCTAGGGGAGTGTTTCTAACTGTATGGGGGCGTGGCTTGTGAAATGATCATAGAGACATGTGATCCTAAATAGAAGGATCACAGGAGCTCTGTGATCATTCCAGGGAGAAGAACGATCAGCTCTGTTTACAACAGCCAACCGTTCTTCTCCCTCAGCGGGGAACGATCGCGGGTGTCAGGCGGAAATCGGAGCCGCCAGCCCCGTGCATCAGAGTCCCCGCTGCCGAGTGGGGGCGGGAGCGTGCCGGCGGCGGCGCGCGCTCGCCCCCTAGCTGCAGGCGTGCGACCGACGTATACCTACGTCGGTTTGTGCAGGAGCCGCCTGACACCCGCGATCGCTCCCCGCTGAGAGAGAAAAACGGTCAGCTGCTTTAATGTTTCTACGTCGGTTTGTGCAATCAGAGCCGCCTGCCCCGTGCATCGGAGCCCCGATGCCGAGTGGGGGAGGGAACGTGCCGGCGGTGGCGCGTGCTCGCCCCCTAGCTGCAGGCGTGCGACCGACGTATACCTATGTCGGTTTGCGCAGGAGGGGCTGCCTGCTGCAGTATAACTATGGCGTGCGGTCCGGAAGCGGTTAAACCAACGTAGTGCCGAATCGCAAAATTAATGGCCTGGTCATTAAGGGGGTAAAACCTTCCGGAAAGGTGGAAAAAGTTCTGAAATGATTTATCTTTTGTCTCGTTTTTTTTTTTACATCACAGAAATCTGACATTTTAACAGGGGTGTGTAGACTTTTTATGTCCACTGTATATTGGGTAACTACAGTATCTTCAGTGCCGCCCATGGGTAAGCAATTCTCCGGTAAATCCAGGCAGGAAACAGGAAGTGCTTATTTTTCTTTTCATTACATAGGATTGATGTTACAGAAATGTTACCCAAAAAAGATGTAGAAGATACCAAAAAAAAAAAAAAGGCCAGCTAGGCAGAAAAATTACCTAACCTTTCATTTGAAAACATAAAGATTTTCTTATTATTTAAAGCACGGCAATTACCATATGTAATCTCAGCATATTCTTTAAGACTTGAAAATGTTAAGTGACTGCTAAAAATACTATAATTGCAAAAAAAAGAAAAAAATATATATTAATTCTTGGTAAAGTGTAGGATTTAGTTGTGAATCTGCAGAATAAATGTATTCAATCTATAAAGCACAGCAGCTGCAGCTGACGCCGAGGCCAGGGGCCAGCAGGAGCCTCCATCAGACAAAGTGCTTGCACAGCAGAAGCATAAATGTTCTTTTTATTTTACAGCCGCTAAAGGTGTATGAAAAAGAGAACTAAGTAATTGTTTACATAAACAATACGTTTACAGACTTAAAATGCCAATAGCAAGTTAAAGGATCAGTCCAGCGTAATGTTTCTTTTTTTTGGTACATGCTGGAGCGTTTAATGGAGTCTATTTTTAAAACAATTTGCATAGCAATCCGTCCAGGAAAAGTTTGCGTACATTCGTTCTCTGCCAATGTTCTTAGGCTGTTTTCGGTGCTGGTTGAATGTTTTTCATTGATTTAAAATGGATAATAATGCATTTGACCACTAGATGTCATAGGAGCATTGTTAACCCTTCTTGTGATACAGTTAACCACTTTACGGCCGGCTCACGAGGATTTACTGCGGCACTCTGCCGCTTACAGGCAAAGCGACGTAGACCCACGAGCCTGTAGGGGGTGAGCGCGCGCTGCTGTACCCTGGGGAGCCAGCACATGTGACCGACGGCTCTGATGTCCGCCGGCCACTCGCGATCTCCCGCAGGAGAGGGAGAAAGACAGACGGCTGATGTAAACAAAGCCGTCTGTCATTCTCCCTGAAGCACAGAGACTATACGATCCTGCTATATAGGATCACATGTCTCTGTGGTTACTTCACTAGCCACGCCCCCAGACAAGCCTTTCTGCAGCAGCACAGAAAAGCACAAGATCTGGCAAAGGAGTTCTGTCCTCTGCTGCTGACTACTGAGACAAGGTGGGGGCAGAGACAAGGGGGGTGCCGCAGCTGCAGGAGAAGTGCGAGGGCCACATGAAATGGCCTGGGGGCCGCATGTGTTTGACACCTGTGCCTTAGAGGGTCGGGAAGCGCTGGAGTTAAGGCTTCATTTAAATGTGCAATTGGAGGGTGGTAAGGATGTGGGGTTGAGCCACATTTTTGCAGCCCCCCCCCCTTTCTCGCTGCCTGTCAGTAGCCTCTGAACTGCGATCCAAAAGCGGATCATGCTTCAGAGAAAGGTAGACGCTTAGAATGTAGAAAGAAAATTTCTGGGGAAGGAAGGCCGAGGCGCTGCAAACCAAAGAGCAATTGCTGATTCTATCTCACAGCTACTCGTCAATAAATGAAACGCACTTCTGTCTCGGATCCTTTCATCTCTGCTCGTCATCGGCTGAATATTCGCCTTTAGAAAGATACATAAAATATGCTCAAAACGCGTAGAAGTTTTTATCAGACGGGATCAAAATAAAAAAAAAAGACAACGAAGAAAGCACATGACTATCATACGCGATTGAGAACTAACAAAAGTCAAGTCGTTTGTAACATCAGATACATATTAAGCTGCTAGACGCATTAAGCCGGAGTGTGCGACAGTGCAAGTGCATGCATGCGCAGTTTATATATTTACTGGGCTGCCCAACATGTGACAACGGTACCAAGGAACGATCTTCCCCCCGGGGTTCAGAACTTTTTAAAAGGGATGCCGGGGCAGGTGGGAAAGACGTTAAATGTGCTGCCCCTGTTTTCTCATTACTATGCATTTTGCCACACTTCAACACACGGTGCTGTTAGCAATAAAAGGAAGGATTTGTTTTTTTGTGCGCTGCGGGGACGCACGTGATTATTGCAGAATCCCTTAGTACACAGATGAGAGGATACTTAAACCGAACTCTAGGAACAGAAAAAACACCTATAAATGTAGTTATGTACTCATTAACTCCTTGCCCTGCCCCGGCGCCCCTGGGTACTTATGTCCAGGGGGCGGGACAACTGTGATTGGCTGTCACAGTAGACACATGATTGTTAGCCCCCTCTGCTGGTTCCAGATCTTTACTAGAGACTGGTAGCTGTCCATGACAGCTTAGTCTGTGCTAGTGGCATGCGGTTGGGCATGCTAGAAACCTCAGCTGTCCATGGATGCACATGTACGGCTTGTGGACGTTAAAGCCACCACCAGCGCCTTCATTGACTGCGGGACTCCTGTGCATTACTTGTCTCCAGTGACCCCAGGGCTCCTGTTCCTTCAGAGACTGTGACCCCCCCCCCCCCGTCTCCAGTGATGCCAAGGCTCCTGTACCTCCAGAGACTCTGTGACCCTGTCTCCAGTAACCCCAGGGCTCCTGTACCTCCAGAGATTCTGTGACCCCTATGTCTCCAGTAACCCCAGGGCTCCTGTACCTCCAGAGACTGTGACCCCCATGTCTCCAGTGATGCCAAGGCTCCTGTACCTCCAGAGATTCTGTGACCCCTATGTCTCCAGTAACCCCAGGGCTCCTGTACCTCCAGAGACTGTGACCCCCATGTCTCCAGTGATGCCAAGGCTCCTGTTCCTCCAGAGACTCTGTGACCCTGATGTCTCCAGTGACCCCAGGGCTCCTGTACCTCCAGAGATTCTGTGACCCCTATGTCTCCAGAAACCCCAGGGCTCCTGTACCTCCAGAGACTGTGACCCCCATGTCTCCAGTGATGCCAAGGCTCCTGTTCCTCCAGAGATTCTGTGACCCCTATGTCTCTAGTGACCCCAGGGCTCCTGTACCTCCAGAGACTCTGTGACCCTGATGTCTCCAGTGACCCCAGGGCTCCTGTACCTCCAGAGACTCTGTGACCCCTATGTCTCCAGTGACCCCAGGGCTCCTGTACCTCCAGAGACTCTGTGACCCTGATGTCTCCAGTGACCCCAGGGCTCCTGTACCTCCAGAGACTCTGTGACCCCTATGTCTCCAGTGACCCCAGGGCTCTTGTACCTCCAGAGACTCTGTGACCCTGATGTCTCCAGTGACCCCAGGGCTCCTGTACCTCCAGAGACTGTGACCCCCATGTCTCCAGTGACCCTAGGGCTCCTGTACCCCTCAGAGACCGTGTGACCCCTGTGCGATGCTGTGACCCCCATGCCTTCAGTGACCCCAGGACTCCCGTGCCTCCACAGACTCGTTGACCCCTGTGCACTGCTGTGTCTTCAGTGACCCCACGCTTCTGTACCTCCAGAGAGTCTGTGACCCCTGTGACTTTTATGTCTCCAGTGACCCCAGGACTCATGTGCCTCCTGGAAAATGTGTGACCCCCATGTCTCCAATGATGCCAGGGCTCCTGTACATTCAGAGACTATATGACCCCTGTGAACTCCCCATGTCTCCAATGATGCCAGAGTTCCTGTACATTCAGAAACTATGTGACCCCCTGTACACTCCTGTGACCCCTCCATGTCTTCAGTGACCACAGGGCTCCTGTACCCCAGAGACGGTGTGACCCCTATGTCTCGAATGACCCCAGGCCTCTGCACCCCCAGAGACGGTGTGACCCTTGTGCACTCCTGTGACCCCCATGTCTCCAGTGACCCCAGGCCTCTACACCCCCAGAGACGGTGTGACCCCTGTGCACTCCTGTGACCCCCATGTCTCTAGTGATGCTAGGGCTCCTGTATCTTCAGAGACTCTGACTCCTGTGCGCCCCCATGTTTCCAGTGATGCCAGGGCTCCTGTACCTCCAGTGACCCCTGTGCACTCTCTTGTACCTCCGGAGACCCGGTAATCCCCTTGTCTCCAGTAACCCCAGGGCTTCTGTACCTCCAGAGACTCAGGTGACCTCTGTATACCCCAATGTCTCCAGTGACCCCAGAGCTCCTGTACCCCCCAGAGACTGTGTGACCCCTGTGCACTGCTGTGACCCTCATGCCTTCAGTGACCACAGGACTCCCGTGCCTCCACAGACTCGTTGACCCCTGTGCACTCCTGTGTCTTCAGCGACCCCACGCTTCTGTACCTCCAGAGAGTCTGGTCTGTGACCCCTGTGACTTTTATGTCTTTAGTGACCCCAGGATCCCTGTACACTCCAGTGAGCCCCAAACTGTTACTGCAAGGTTGTCTAAAATGTATTTTACGCTGTAGCATTACCAGTACCTGGATAAGCAGGCTAGTTCACATGATGAGCATCTATTAGCCAAGATGGAGAACAAGGAAAGGAAAGCAAAGTGTAACAATACCCTTTGTGTTAAAGGCTACAGAATATACGCAGGAAATGATTAACTAGCTGAATAAAGTTGATTGTTTGAATGGCAAGGATATTTGAAATGAGTTGCATTGTCTGCCATTGTAGTATTACAGATTTACATTTTATGTGACTTGTTTATTAAGTAGCATTTAAAATGCTTTAGCGCCATCTGCTGGAAATACAGCGGGATGTCAGCAGGCTGGTTTTATACGAGATATGTATACGCTGATTAAGAAAATATCAGTGACACATGGTAATGAAAATGCTATTCGAGTGTAATTTCTTGAATCTGAACTCAAGGCAGCTTTGTATTCCTTAAAGTGCAAGTTCACCTTTAGCAACATTTTACAAACAAGACCCCTATGCAACTCCAGATTCGCGAATAGTATATACTAGAGACCCTCAGTTTCAAATGTTGCTTCTGCTTTCTGTTTATGTATCCCTGGGGGAGCCTGACCGCAGAAACAGCTGGCTCAGGACCTCTTTATAGAGGTACTATCTTGCTTTGGTTTTTGGAAGAGGTGAATTGGGTGGATGTATGGAGAGTAAAGGACCCAACAACTGTACAGCTTTCAGGCCACTCTAAAACCAATAGGTCACTCTCCCGTATAGATCTTTGCCTTGGGTCAGCTTGATCGGTCAGTCCAGTCCAGTGATGGCAAACCTTGGCACTCCAGATGTTTTGGAACTACATTCCCCATGATGGTCAACTACACTGCAGAGTGTATGAGCATCATGGGAAATGTAGTTCCAAAACATCTGGGGTGCCAAATTTCACCATCACTGGTCTAGTCTCTACGATACAATATGCTCCTAGAGGGGTATCCGATCTCTCAACCTTAAAATGCTGGATTGCAGGAAGACGGGGGTTGATGCGTCTCAACGCCTTTTGGTTGAAACTGCTACCTGACACTGCTGGTATTGAACGCAGTGTAGCACTGTCCCCCCCGCAAGGACTGCCAGATGTAAACTTTACGGGTCACCCTGAGTTACCAATAGCAACCTTGACATGAACAGTGTCTCACTCTTTCTCCTTGGCTCGCTCCAATAACCAGTCCAGGGGTATTTGGTTGTTTTGGGTTTTATTATAAATTAGTGGGATACTCCGAATTCCAAACTCCGAAATAGTAGGATACTCCGAATTCCGAAATAGTGGGATACTCCGAATTCACTATGCACAATGTTGGAGGACTTCTATCTTCATGTACAGCCAGGCTGTTGATTCACCCTACCACTATAGGGGAATTTGGGTTAAGTCTCTTTCCTAAGATGACTTGGTGAACTATAGGTTATCTTCAAGACACTCTCCTTAGCATCCTCTCTCTCTTTCTTTACTGCCGACACCCATCCATGACTACTCTACTCCTGGGGTGCCCCCCAGGTCAGGCCCCTTGACACGAATCCCTGTGCTTATGATACTGTTTTTCTAGTGTCTCCCCTTTAGTCAGTTCTCTTGGACCTCTGGGTTCAGCTCCGGGATGACCTCCTGCAACCACGTGCCACTCCTAAAGAGGTGGAAAGAGCCGCCCCCCTCCCTCCGGGACTCTGCTCTCCAGCCAAGGACCCCACATGTGCTCCTGGCTTTTATACAGTATCCCAGAATGCACTGACCCAACTTGCCACTGCCAATCACCAGGACTGTATCAAAGCCTATGCATTCAATTGTCAGGTTTCCTCCCACTGTCCAACATGCCTCCCTATTGGACCAGCGTGAAACACTCTCTAGACATAATGAATCGCATACTGAGCACAATGAGCAGACCTCACTCACAGATCCTGCTCTCTGGTAAGCAAAGAGCAATAAAGATTTGCCTGCAGCCCCTCTAATAAGTAGACAGAGCCAAAAACTATACTCTCTCACTAGCAGCTACCTAGGAGGGTGCTACAGCAGTAGGGTTTGCTTTTTTTGAGGCTAATGCCCAATATGCGGATAGTTTACTTAAGTGCGACTCATTTAAATGCTATCTATGCAGAGTTTTCATCTCTGCGGTTAATGGTATCAAGACAGAATCCAAAATCATGAAAGGCTTCTTACCCAACATGTTCAGGAAAGGGAGACAAATATTTTACAACCCACAGATGAGTCTAGATTAGCTTGGCTTGCCGCACAGGATGCCTTGACGCAATTGCTTAACTCTAAGGCTGGGTTCACACCTATGCGAATTGGATGAAAGGAGACTGACCAGCTCTCAATGGGGCCATTTCACACACCTCTGGGGTGGCCGCGGACCGCACTGGAAAAGGGTCCTGTGCGTCTTTGGCTCAGTTTCAGGTCTGAATGCAGGCAAGAATTTGGGCCCGATTTGCACCTGAAAAGGAGAACAGGGATGCGCTGGACCCCCTACTGCGAGCCGCAACTAGTGTGAACCCGGCCTAAAGCTGAAAAGAAGAGATTTTTCTCTAAAGTAACTTTCTACGAAGAGGAGGAAAAGACTGGTCGCCTTCTTGCAAAGTTAGTCAATGTATGCCTAGCAGCTCCAGTGATTGGCGCTCTGAAACTTCCAACTGGGGGTCTAACAATTCCTTGGACTCTGTTATGGCGGAACTAGTGGGATTTTAATCTGATTTATATGCCTCTAGGGTCGCTTATACCCTGGAGGCCTTATTTAGTTATTTGAATTAATTTGCTTTACCTACTCTTTCTGATGGATCACTGAGCCAGCCTAGATTAGATGCCCCTTTAACACTGGAAGAGATCCAGGAGGTGACCAGCTCTTTTCCCACCTCTAAAGCTCCTGGAGATGATGAGCTGCCTATGGAGGTATTTCAAGCCTATGCTGCTACCCTCTTACCTAGGTTGTTAAAGGTCTTCCATGATGCCCATGAGAATGGTTGCCTACCACCATCCATGACTAAGACTAGTGTTATTTTGCTTTTGAAGCCTGATAAGCCAGCTACAGAGCTTAATTTATATAGACTCATTTCTTTGTTACAAGAAATGGGTCTATATGACATTAAAATTTTAGCCAAGGTGCTGGCTCAGAGGTTGAACAAAGCAATTTCGGACATTGTCCATAAAGACAAAGCTGGCTTCATACCTAACAACTCCACTGCTGTCAACCTTAGAAGATTATATCTAAATATGCAAACACCAGCTGATAATGGGGGAGTTAAAGCGCTTCTATCACTGGACACTAAGAAAGCCTTTGATTGCGTGGAGTGGTGTTACCTATGGGCAGTGTTGGAAAGGTTTGACAAGACTTTCATTGCTTGGGCCCAATTACAGTATCACAGTCCTCAGGCAGCTATTCTGGAGGGAGATAGGATCTCACAGCCATTCCCATTTGGTTGAGGAACTAGGCAGGGGTATCCTCTTTCCCCCTCTTGTTTAATCTTGCAATGGAACCATTGATGGTAAAATTAAAAGTAGCAATCTAGTGGAGTTTTTTAGATATGGAAACAGCTGGCTCCTCATTCCTCCTTCATCCTGTTGTTTGCAGGAGGCTACATGTGTGTGCCCCCTAGTGGTTGCTCCAGCCATACAAATGCTCGCTCCTACTCTAGTTGAAGTGGCTGAACACCGCTAGAGAAGGAGAAAGGGCACTACACATGCGTGCAGTTTGAAAGGACCACAGCTGCCGCCAGGGGGTGCACACTTTTAGCCTACAGCTTATCCAGCAAATGTCAGGATGGAGGGGGGTTGAGGGGCCAGAAGTTTTTTGTACAACTATGAAATCGGGTAACATGATATAATAACATATTCTTAGAGCAAAGTTGTCCAACCGGGGTTTCACGGAATCCTAAGCCCCAGGGGTTTTGCACTGATCCACCATTGTAGCAGATTTATAGCTCAGCAGTGGCTTTAATGCACAAACACGAGTCTCCAAACTGCGGCCCGTGGGCTAGTCATGGCCCTTAGCTTACCTTTATCTGGCCCTTGGGGCACTATTCCTTCCACTGATACCAAAGACGGGCACTATTCCTCCCACTGATACCAAAGATGGGGCACTATTCCTCCCACTGATACCAAAGATGGGGCACTATTCCTCCCACTGATACCAAAGACAGAGCACTATTCCTCCCACTAACACCAACAATGTTATTTTTTTTTACTCTCACTGACCCCCCCCCCCCCCCCTAGACTATGACATAGTTTACACCCACTGACGGTGAGGCATTTTCTACTCCCAATGGCCACAGTCTGACCCCTCTGTAGTTTGAAGGAAAGTAAACTGGCCCTTTGTTTCGAAGTTTGGAGACCCCTGCCCTAACAAAGTCTTGCTGAGTGCTACTGAGCAGATTAATATCAGCCCAACTGTACTTTTAGAGTTTTGGCTCCTGACATCAGCACGGACATACAGCCAGCAGCGCAAGACAGAAGGACACCCGTCTACTACCCAAGGTAAATATCAAACCTAGGCAGACATGCAACACAGACATGCAAGACAAAGCAAGTAGCTTTTATCAGGCTGAGTCTATGCTGAACTGCTGTTATCTTTGTTGGCTTCTTTTGGTAATTGCATATTGTACATGCAAAATGTCTTCCAAATAGGGTACATAACATATACACAAGTATACAGTGTGAGGTCTGCACTGAACACCAATGCAGAGCCAGGTCCACGATAAACCTCGGTGCAGAGCCAGGTCCACGATAAACCTCGGTGCAGAGCCAGGTTCACGATAAACCTCGGTGCAGAGCCAGGTTCACGATAAACCTCGGGGCAGAGCCAGGTCCACGATAAACCTCGGGGCAGAGCCAGGTCCACGATAAACCTCGGGGCAGAGCCAGGTCCACGATAAACCTCGGGGCAGAGCCAGGTCCACGATAAACCTCGGGGCAGAGCCAGGTCCACGATAAACCTCGGGGCAGAGCCAGGTCCACGATAAACCTCGGGGCAGAGCCAGGTCCACGATAAACCTCGGTGCAGAGCCAGGTCCACGATGAACCCCAATGCATAGCGAGGTCTACGCTGAACCCCAATGCATAGCGAGGTCTACGCTGAACCCAAATGCATAGCGAGGTCTACGCTGAACCCAAATGCATAGCGAGGTCTACGCTGAACCCAAATGCATAGCGAGGTCTACGCTGAACCCAAATGCAGAGCGAGGTCTACTCTAAACCTCAATGCAGAGTGAGGTCTACGCTAAACACCAGTGCACAGCAAGGTATATAATGCACATCAATGTAGAGTGAGGTCTATGATGAACATCAATGCAGAGTGGGTTTTGCACTGATCACCAAGGCCAAGCGAGCCTTCCACCGAACACCAATGCAAAGCGAGCCTTCCACTGAACACCAATGCAAAGCGAGCCTTCCACTGAACACCAATGCAAAGGGAGCTTTCCACTGAACACCAATGCAAAGGGAGCCTCCAACTAAACACCAATGCAAAGGGAGCCTTCCACTAAACACCAATGCAAAGGGAGCCTTCCACTAAACACCAATGCAAAGCGAGCCTTCCACTAAACACCAATGCAAAGCGAGCCTTCCACTAAACACCAATGCAAAGCGAGCCTTCCACTGAACACCAATGCAAAGCGAGCCTTCCACTGAACACCAATGCAAAGCAAGCCTTCCACTGAACACCAATGCAAAGCGAGCCTTCCACTAAACACCAATGCAAAGCGAGCCTTCCACTGAACACCAATGCAAAGCGAGCCTTCCACTGAACACCAATGCAAAGCGAGCCTTCCACTGAACACCAATGCAAAGCGAGCCTTCCACTGAACACCAATACAGAGTGAAGTCTATGCTGAACACCAGTGCAGAGTGAGGGCTACAATGCACATCATTGTATATAAAAAAAAAAAAAAAAACACACTGCATTGATATTCATTATGGACCTCACTCTACATTGATGTGCATTGTAAACCTCACTCTGCATTGGTGTTTAGCATAGACTTCACTCTGCATTGGTGTTCAGTGGAAGGCTCGCTCTGTATTGGTGATCAGTGCAAAACTCACTCTGTGTTGATGTTCATCGTAGACCTCACTCTACATTGAACACCAATGCAAAGCGAGCCTTTCACTGAATGCCAATGCAGGGTGGGTTTTGAACTGAACACCAATACAGAATGAGGTTTGCACTGAACACCGATGCAGAGTGAGGCCTGTATCCCAATGAGTGATGTCGGGCTGCTGCCCCTTTTATAGTGTAAAAAAACACTACACAAAAGTACTATTTAAAGCAAAGTTAAGACACTGCCCTGTTCATTCAACCCAAAATTGCATCCATTATAGTGAACCTACTAACCTAAAGCGTAACTCCACTTTTGTTGAGAAAAAAAAAAAAACATTCCCCCTCTGGGTGATCTCTGTACATTACAAGGAATTTAACAAACTTTGTTGCAGATTCCTACCTTTTGTTATTCTGAAGAAATCATTGTTTGTTCCTCTGTGCTGAGTGGGTCTAATGGGAGTGGTTTCATAATTATCAATCAGCTGTGGCATCTGTTGAGCTTTAATGAGGAAAGCTGCTGGGACTGCATCCCTTTAGACGTGTTCCTGATGAAAAAAAATGACATTTTTTTTGCAGGGGATGGCAGAAATCTGACTTGTATCTTAGTGCAGACTTCTGGGAAAATTGGTGAGCCAATCACACAAGCAGGAAATTATGTTTCTGGGGGTGTGGTCAGTATACATTCTGTGTACAGAACAGCTGTAACCATATTGTATTGTATTTCCAGAAAATTACCACAGCTGCAGATTGAAAAGGAAAGATAATTTTTAATAACATTCAATCACAATATGATTTGTGTCACAATTGTATACGCTATATTGTTTTTTTTCTTTATTTGCTATTTTTTTCCCCACAAAAGTGGAGCTACCTTTTTAAACATCTAATATAGATGAAAACCAACAGTCCATCATAATCATAAATTGCAAAATATAAGATTAAGAGACCCAGTTGTTAACAGATGACCATTTAACCACTTGCTGACTGCCTAACGTCTATCTACGTCGGCAGTCAGCCCCTCACAGGCAAAGTGACATAGTACTACGTCGCTAGCCTGTGAGGCTCTAGGGAGCGCGCGCGCCGCCGGAGGCTCGCTCACAGACCCCCCCCCCCCCCCCCCCCCGCGAGTGACCGGCGGACCCGATGTCCGCCGGTCACTCGCAATCGTCGTTTACACCAGGAGAAAGGCAGGCGGCTAATGTAAACAAAGCCACCTGTCATTCTCCCCTGTGTAACAGCACAGATCATACAGTCCTGCTATGTAGGACCGTAGATCTCTGCTGTTACACACACGGCCACATCCAATCACAGTTATAATCACGCCCCTAGGGACACACTTAAACCCCTCCTTCTCAAATAAAGTTAACCCCTTCCCTGCCAGTGCCATTTTTACAGTAACAGTGCATATGTATAGCACTGATTACTGTAGTAATGTCACTGGTACCCCCAAAAGTGTAAAAAATGTCAGTCAAGGGTCCGATCTGTCCGCCGCAATGTCGCAGTCCCGCAAAAAAAAATATCGCAGATCGCCGCCATTACTCGTTAAAAAAAAAAAAAAAACAATAAAAAGGACAAAAATCTTTCCCTTAGTTAGTAAACGCAATAACTTTTGCGCAAACCGATCAAAATACGCTTTTTGCAATTTTTTTTACCAAACATATGTAGCAGAAAACAAATTGGCCTAAGATGTTAAAAAATTTTGATTTTTACATTTTTTTTTGGGGGGGGGGGGGAATTTCATATAAAAAAATGTGAAAAATAGTGTTATTTTTGCAAAATTGTCGCTGTTCTTTTGTGTATAGCGCATGGTCAAAAAAATCGCACAGGTGATCAAATACCACCAAAAGAAAGCTCTGTTTGTGGGGAAAAAAGGACGTTAATTTCATTTGGGTACAGCGTTGCACGACCGAGCAATTGTCCGTTAAAGTCATGCAGTGCCGAATCGCAAAATAGGCCCTGGTCAGGAAGGGGGTAAAATCTTCCGGGGCTTAAGTGGTTAACATGCTCTTCTGAAAGAAATTGGATTTTTCCAACAATTTACCTGTAAAATCATTTTCTTGGAGTACATCCAGAGACACAGAGCAGGCTATAATAATGACTATCTGGGTTATATGCAACCTATAGGTGAACGGACATTGGCCAACCAATAGACAGGAAGTTCCCCCTATATAACCCCTCCCACACAGGAAGAACCTCAGTTTTTGTAGCAAGCAATGAAGATCCCAGAAAAGAGGGGAGGGACTGCTGTGTCCCGTGATGTACTCCAAGAAAAGGATTTTACAGGTAAGTTGAGGGAAAAATCCAAGTTTTTTTTTTTTTCGTACATCACGGGACACAGAGCAGGCTATAATAATGACTATCTGGGATGTCCTTTATGCAATGCCCTTGAGGGAAGGTAACACAGTAATCCCAAGATTGCCCTCGGACAAAAAGGATCTTTTACTGCTGCTTGTAGCACGCAACTTCCAAATTGAGCCCCCTCTCGGGCTCTAACATCCACCTGGAAGAACCTAGTGATTGTATGTATAGAAGACCAGGTAGCAGCCTTGCAAATCTGAGCCACAGATACTTGATGATGCACCGCCCATGAGGAACTTACCCTCTTGGTAAAGGGTGGGACCTTACCCTTTAAACCATACGCCTGAACAATGCTCTGGCAAATCCATTTAGAAATAGTTGAACTTGTCGTTGCCTGGCCCTTCCAGCAGGACAAAAAAAGGATCAGTACTCCAAATTAGTGCTGACCTTTTCAAATAGACTGTGACTGCCCGTACTACGTCAAGAGAATGTAATAATTATTCTTTTGTGGTCAATGGATTCGGAAAAAAGGAAGGCAGTGTGATATCCTGGTTTAGATGGAAACAGGAAACATCTTTGGGAATAAAAGCTGGATGGGGACACAAGACCACTCTGTCCTAATGCAGGACCAAAAACAGCTACTTGCAAGAAAGGGCCGCTAATTCTGACACCCTTCTGGCCGAGGTTTACGTGACCAAAAAAACCCAATTTCCCTATCAAGAGAACCAAAGGAATATGCCCGATAGGTTCAACGGTTTCTTCTGTAACACAGAAAGCACAAGATTTAGGTCCCAGGGGCATAAGGGTGGCTTGACCGGCGGAATCATGCGAATCACACCTTTCAGAAATGCTCG
The DNA here is from genome assembly GCF_965119305.1 of Pelophylax lessonae. Taxonomy (NCBI): domain Eukaryota; kingdom Metazoa; phylum Chordata; class Amphibia; order Anura; family Ranidae; genus Pelophylax; species Pelophylax lessonae. The sequence continues at coordinate 281,991,606 of NC_138774.1, forward strand.
CACCAATGAGTGTGACGCTATCAGTCTCTGAAAGAAAATAGATAAGGCCGAGATCTGCCCCTTAGTAGTTCCTAATGCCAGCTTCAATTCCACTCCTAACTAGAAAGGCAAAAATTATCCCAATCACATACTTGCAGGGATGCCATCTTTTAGACTCACACCAAAAGATGTAAGATTTCCAGACTCTATAGTAGATTTTTCCAGAGAGGGGCTTCCTAACGTTTATCAATATAGCTAGAGCCGGATCCGAAATCCCTAGATCCTTCAAGATTCTGGTCTCAATAACCAGACCATCAAGTTCAGCGATCGTAAAGCAGGATGGAATATGGGACCTTGGGAAAGTAGGTCTGGACGGCATGGAAGTGACCATGGCTCCTCTACTGCCAATTTCACAATTTCTGTGTACCAGGATCTCCTGGGCCAGACCAGATCCACTGGGATTACCTGTTTCCCCTCCACCTGTATTCTGCTCAGTAGCCATGGCAGAAGCTGAACCGGAGGAAAAGCATAAATCAGGGAGAACCGATGCCAAGGGATCACTAACGCATCTGTTCCGATAGCGATCCTATCCGATTGGTTCTGGATACAAACTTGTCCAGCTTGTTGTTGAACCTGGACACCAATAGATCTACGTCTGGAGTAACCCAATGTTGGCAAATAATTTGAAAAACCTCGGTCTGTAGGGACAATTCTCCCAGAAACAACTGCTGGTGACTTAGAAAGTCCGCCTGCCAATTGTCCACCCCCTGGGATGAATACTGCCAACAGAAACAGTACGTGTTTTTCTGCCCATGCTAGAATGTAGTTTTACCTCTTTCTGGGCTGCCTGGCTCCTGGTGCCCCCCTGGCGGTTAATATAAGCCACAACAGTTGCATTGTTGGACTGAATCCTGACAGGACAATCCTGCAGCCTGGCCGTCCAAAATACAAGTGCCAACCGAGCTGTCCGAATCTCCAATATGTTGATGGGTAAGATCTTTTCTGCCCGAGACCACCTTCCTTGGACAGATGCCTCCTCCAAAATAGCCTCCCAGCCCAATAGGCTGGCGTCTGTGGTCACTACCTTCCAGATTATGGGCAGAAAAGACTTTCTCCTCCCTAATTTGTTGTGTATCAACCACCATATGAGATCCTGCCTTACCTTTGGGGATAGAACCATTGGATAATCCAACGCTTGGAGCTTCTTGTTCCAAGCGGACAGAATGCTGTTCTGGAACAGCCTGGAATGAAACTGCGCATAAGGCATTGCCTCGAATGAGGAGACCATCTTACCCAACAACCTCATGCACAGCAGTATACAGGGGTATTTCTTCCCCCTTATGAACCGGACCAGACCTCTTGTGGCCAAGACTTTTGCTGGAGGCAAAAAAACTTTTGCCTGAGTTGTGTCCAGAATTCTAGACCATGAACTGGCCACAATGCTGATTTTTCTCTGTTTATAATCCAACTCAGGCTTTCTAAGAACTGGACTGTCAGTCACATTCCATGTTAGCCCTGGGCCTGATCAATTCTTAAAAAGCATGTCCTCTAGATATCCCACTAGAGATCCCTTGAGACCTTAAGAATGCCAACACTGGGGCTAAGACCTTTGTAAACACCCGGGAAGCTGTGGCTAGGCCGAATAGCAAGGCCAAACACGGAAAATGACACTGCCCCACTGCGAAACGCAGGAACTTTTGATGGGGCCCAGAAATTGGCACATGCAGGTATGCATCTTTGATATCTACAGATGCCAAAAATTCTCCTTCCTTCAGAGAAGCTACAACTGAACAAATTGATGCCATGTGGAAAGCCCGAACGATCAAGAGCTGGTTCAGAGCTTTGAGTTCCAGAATGGGTCTCACCTCACTGTTTGGTTTTGATTTGAGTAAAAACCCGAGCACCTTTTGCTGGTCGGAACCTCCACAATCACGTCTTGTACCCTCAAGCATTCTAGGGCCTGGAACAAGGGTTTCCTTTTCACTGGACTTGTGGGAACATTTAAACCTAGAAACTGAGAGGGAGGGAACTCCCAGAACTCTATCTTGCAGCCCTGCGCCACCGTGGACAAGAGTCCCCTGTCTTGTACTACCTTTTCCCAAGCCTCTGAGAACTGTAGAAGCCTTCCCCCCCACCCGCGTAAATGGGGGTGCCCCTTCATAAGGCAGACCTGGAGCCTGTCTTGGCAGGCCTTTGGACCCAGGGTTTTTTCTGACCCTGACGTCTCCTTAACCCTGAAAGCTGAGGCCGTCGAAACTGTTTGGATGATGACGTATTAGGAGGCACAGGAACACTAGGGACCATAAAAGCTAGATGCTTATTCCTTCTTTTAACCAGCAACAGTGCACTCTTCCCACCTGAAATCTTTTGGGTATATTTATCCAGATCCTCATCAAAAAAAGGTTCCCCATGGAATGGGAATCCTGTCAGTAACTTCTTACAGAGCAATTCTGCCGACCGATTCTTCAGCTACAGGACTCAGCGCATTTGTACTAAGAGAAGAGCAAAGCGAGACACCTGTTGAATGGAATCCTTGAGAGCATCTATTGCAAAACACAAGGCGTGAGGAAGCTCTGCCAATTCCTCAGTAGCTTCCCCCTGATTGGGCAGGTTCCTAGCCAACCTCTTAAAACAATCTGTTAGGGACTGGCAGATTCCTATTGTTGCCACTGCCGGCTGAACCGCTGACCCAGCAACGGCAAATTAAGCTTTTAGTAAGGACTCCAACTTCTTATCCACTAAGCACCAGCTGCTGGCAGTTAAGGACCAATTAAGGTAATACTTTAACACCCCACATTGTCAGCATTTTTATCCACACCTTTCAATTTGTGCTGGTCGATCCCGTATGTGGAATCGGTGGGTCTTACAACACACAGGTAATTACAACTTCTATGCCCCTATATACGACATTCTGGTGAATACTTTATTGATCCAGATGTCTACCTTTGGAGACTTATACTAAGCCCAAAAAACTAATCAAGCCATCCTGTTTATATACTTTTCCCTTATAGCTGGCCCCCACTGTCAGTTTCCTGTGTGCCGCAGCCAAACTATTGGGACTTCAGGTGACCACAGAGACTGGGAGATCCGGGGGGTTTTCTATGTGAATCACCCCACAATTACTAATCTGATACACCGGTCCCCTTAAAAAATCTTGGAATGCATGGACATCAGTGATGGTAGATTCACATATGCGGTCAATCAGCTCTGCTTTTAGCTACCCTACAGGCTCCATATGCATGACAAGAATAACCATGTAAGTGTTTTCTTTCCAACTGTTTATGGGGGGAGAGAAAAAACATTAATAACAATGTATTTGCTTGTTATTGTGTTTAAAGTGTAATAGTCATACTATATATGATGATCCTGCTTAACATGTGTGGTGGGCCTAATTACATTGTTATCTCTATTATTAGAACACTTCTACTGTGAATTGCCCCTGAAGAAGGAAATTGATTTTCCGAAATATATTGGGCCACAACCTTCATCATTCACGGTTATGGTTATATATTCTTGATGCATACATTCTCGCCTGTAATGTTTTTAACATTTATGCTCCTATGTTTGTCACTTTAATAAACTTTATAATTTTTTGCATAGATCGTTGAATCTGTATATTTATGTGCCTTAAAAGTCCCAACAATAGGGGAATTCTCTCTTGTACTTTGTACTTCTTATCCACTGGGTCCCTAAATACCTGGGCATTGTCAACTAGATAGGTTACATTTTTATTCACAGAAAAAATAGCAGCGCCTACCAAAAGGCATACACAACTTTCTTTTCAATGTTACCTCCATAGGATATAGTAAGGAAAACCTCTTTGGAGGCATAAACACCCTATCAGGGTGATCCCAATCCGCATACACCAGCTGTTCCAGCAGAGGATGTAAAGAGAAAGCCTTGGAACTCTGCAGAGGGTGTAAGGAGCCCAATGAAGAGAAGGAGGCTTCTGACACCTCTAATGGAAGTAATTTAAAACCAACCCAGACCATTTCAGTAAGAGACTGAATCAGCAACCTTTATGAGTGTGAGGCTGAAAATGGCTCCTTAGAGCCTGATTCCTCTAAAGAGGAATCTCCACCCTGCCCCTTTTCCAGGTCATTTACAGCTACTTCCTCTATATCCTCTGCCTTCTCTGGCTTAGGGGTCCTCCCTTGAGCCTGAGTGTCCAGGTATTCAGCCAGATCCCTGCTGGGCCCAGACTAAGGAGAGGGAGATCCATCCCGCTTTCTCCCCCCTGTGATACAGAGGCAATTATTCCAGCTATTTTACCCTCCAGACTAGCCAAGGCAGATGCCCAGTCATCCTTTGTGACACAGAATGAGGCACAGGCATTGGAATACCTGACAAGCGTAACGGCTCAGTTTACACATCAGGAATAAGATTAGGACCCTCCAATCCTGATGGTGGAGCACTTACTCCTCTACCTGCTGCCCAACCCCCCCCCCCCCCCCACTTCTTTTTCTGGAAGACATTGCTTACTTTTAGTAAGACCCTGATCTGAGGTAAAAACCTCTTTGCACTTTCCTGTGTGGAAAAAACTGTGATCAAACCTTCCGTAGTGATCACAGTTACTACCCCCCTCCAGACTAGTACCTGAAGCCGTGTCCAAGCCCTATAGTCTCACATGCCCCAGCGAAACCTGCTCAGCGTCCCTTGCAGCTTTAGCCAGCACCCCTGTAAACTTCTGCCTGCTTTCAAGCCAATACAGCATGCCACGTGCACGCTTGTGATGTCACACGCACGCTGTTCCATGCACGCCTCGTGCGTGCCCACGCTCACAGGGGGAACTTGCATGCGCGCGTGCACACTCACTAACTATGCGGTCCACCCTCTGGATGCTTCCTCCTGTGGCAAGCTGAGCTCTATACTGCAAAACACAAGCGCAAGGTAAAGACTAATGACCCCTAGTGGATAAAAAAGGTACTGCAGGCACTGGAGAGGTAATAGTGCACAAACTTTTCCCTGTCACTTATTTTTTCTTTTTAAAAGGAGGGGAAAAAAACATACCAGTCCCGCCGCAGGATCCTGAAACGGGATCCAATCTTCACCCATCACGGCGGGCCCTGTCATCTCTAGACCTTTATGGACTGGGTCCCCCCTTTTTATACTGGGGTCCACACCCTTGGACCTGTATAACACCCTGCTATAAACTCTTCTGGAATAATAACCAGAGTTCCAACTTTCAGGGTCCAGCGCCCAGCGGGTCACATTACAGGCAAAACCTCGTTCTTCTCCATCTGAGGCTCGGGTACCATCCTTTTAGCGCTTAGCCATCCAAATCGATCTGATTATAACACCTCTTTACTAGGACATCATCTTTAAACAGCCATGACCATCACCTTCAAGACACTGGCGAAAAAAACTGAGGTTCTTCCTGTGTGGGAAGGGTTATATAGGGGGAACTTCCTGTCTATTGGTTTGCCAAAGTCCATTCACCTATAGGTGGCATATAACCCAGATAGCCATTATTATAGCCTGCTCTGTGTCCTGTGATGTATGATAAAGAAATATTGGTGCCCAAATCTTCAATATATAGTGCTCCATCAAGTGTGTTAAATAAATATGCGCTCACCAAAACCCTTTGGCCAACAAAGTGACCACCAAGCATTTTTTTTTTTCACACACTTGGTGGAGCACTGTATATTGAAGATTTGGGCACCAATATTTTTTCAGAACAGCACAGTTATTGGTCATCGGTTTACAATTGGACTCTTGTTCTTATCTTTTGCAATTTATGATTATGATGGACTGTTGGTTTTCATCTATATTAGATGTTTAAGTTGTTGATGTTGTTCAGTAGTTTAGTTGTGTCCGACTATTCGTAACCTCATGGACCATAACGTGACAGGCTTTTCTGCCCTCCGCTGCCTCCAGGAGCTTGCTTAACTTCACGTTCATTGTTTCGATGATGCGATCTATCCATCTTGTTTTCTGTCATCCTCTTCCTCTTTTTCCTTCCATGTTTCCCAGCATCAGGAGTTCCAAGGAGTCCTCTCTTCGCATTAGGTGGCCAAAGTATTCGAGTTTTAGCTTCAGGATCTGTCCTTCCAGTGAATATTTAGGGTTGACTTCAGGATTGACTGGTTTGAACTTCTTGCCGTCCAAGGGACTTTCAAGAGTCTTCTCCAACACCAAAGTTCAAAAGCATAAATTCTTCAACGTTCAGCCTTCCTTATGGTCCAACTTTCACAGACATAGGTTACTACTGGGAATACCATAGCTTTGACTATACGGCACTTTGTCAGTAGCATGATGTCTCTGCTTTTTATAAAGTTGTCTAGGTCTACTTATGGTTTCCTCCCAAGAAGCAAGCATCTCCTAATTACATAGAAAAAAATGACAAGTGGCGCAAAGCAAATAGCACTACATTAAAAGGTAGTCCATATGGTAGCACAAGTCAGATCTGACTTGAAAAAGGAGCGCGCGCTGGTATCCCACCACAGTGCGCATGCTCTGAAACGCGTCGTCATCACGCCGGAAGATGCTGTGGACGAGCAACACAGTCACCCTGCGTTCCAAGCCTCAGTCTCATGCCCGTGACACCCTCCATTTCCTGCCGGACAGGAACAGGAAGAGCGGAGATGATTACAGACCTCCAGCGGTGACCCCAAGCCTCCACACGGACACCGGAAGGACCCACCTTGTCTACTATTACTTACCTTGATGTAAGTTTTTACTATTGTTTGCCAATTAAAACTACAGTCTTTACTCAGAGGCGCCTGTTTTCTCTCTTTGCTTCTCCTAATTACATGGCTACAGTCACCGTCTGCCGTGATCTTGCAGCCTAGGAAGATAAAATGTCACTTGCTTTTCTTAATGTTCAATTTCAGGCCAGCTTTTGCACTCTCCTCTAGGTTTAAGTTAATAGGTGCACTTTAATTGATGCAATTTTGAGTTGAAGTAAAAGGGCAGCCCCTTACTTTGTTTTAAATAGTAAGATTTAGTATTCATTGTTTTATTTGTAGTTATATCCACACATATTTAAATGTTATACTCACTGATCACACATTCATGAGCAAACATTCCGTGAGTTGCAGATCAAAAAATATTTTCAAGGCTCCTCCTGGGTAAAAAGGTTGACAAAGGCTGCCTTAGACAATACACTTCTTTTAAAAAATTGCGATATTGCCTTGAGCTAAAAAGCTGTAGTCCATTTAAGGAGCTTGTTTCAGGGGCCATAATGGAGCACAGCCAAAGCTACAGGGACTCCCATGAATGAGATGCAACATGCACACTGCTTCCACGCTCTACTCAGGTTAACCAGACAAGGAGTACATAACATCCCGACAGCATCCTACATGTACAGTCTTTGAGAAATATAAAAAAAAAAAAAGGACTGGTTGACTCATCTCTGAACATTACCTATGATAAAGGAATGCTTTCAGGTGGACGAACCCTTAAAAGGCCACTTCTTGACATTTTAAAAGTCAGCTAAGGCTGCAGTACGTACTTCCTCTTTTGTATTGTCCCTCTGCAGTAATCCTGTTCCACCACTAGACGTCTTCTTGGTGGAAAGATGCCCAGCATTATTTTGTCTGAAAGTACATACTGTGGGTTTAGTGGGTGTCACCATGGCACAATGAACTTGCAGCGTATTGATGCAGAGAGTGGGACTGTCTGCATTATTAAGGACCGCCTACCTCCAGGCAAGGATCTGAAAAGGACCTTGCATGCTTGATTGTGCTGAAGAAAATGTTTGAAAAAAAAAAAAAAAAGCAAAAAAATTGCCTCAGGACACCTCTGGGGGTTGATGGGGGTGCCCTGAGCCAATTGCATTTGTTATTTTTATGGGGGGAGCATTAAGGGGGCTACACCTTCCCTCGGTACAAACGTGAAGGTGAGCCCGTACACTACAATTGTTATTCCTACTGCCCTATATACCAGGGAAATAAAATTATCTAAAAAAGCTTGCCAGGACCAGAGATCCCAGCAAGGAACTTAGGTCCTTACTCCTGACTAGGCAGAAAAAAAACTGACATCCTATAGCAGGGAGAGAGAGGATATACCCTCTGGGACTGCCCATAGGTGTAGCCAGAACTTTTTTTCTGCCTAGTGTCCTACTCCTGTAGTGGGCAGCAATACCCTACGGATATCAAGATATGGAATCTGCATCTGTCAATGAGCGACAGAGAAATGTGGAAGATTATAACAAAATAAAAATGCAAAACTGAACCCATTTCACCAGAGATGCCTACTGAAAATTTTGGGCATCGCATACAGAGATCGTATCACAAACAAGGAAATCTTCAATCGCAGTAGTATGCAGAAGCTAAAAGATATTGTCACCGATTGGAGGCTACGGCTGGCTGGACATATCCAGAATCACAATGGGTTGGACGCCACCACCTAGGAGTAAACGGCAAAAAAAACCAAGGAAAACAGCCAACAGCCTGGTAATCCACCTTCATAACGGACCTGAAAGCCATCAAGGTCCCATGGGAGGAGGCTGAATCAACTGCATCTCACAGACCTCGATATAAAGCACTTACTGCCTCAATGTGCCAAACTGCGTGGAGGACCTATATCTAAGTAACTTTAATTAATTTGGGGAAGAGGAGGGGGCTATCAGCCCAGGGTTGTGCGGTGATTCTATATTCTAATACTATTCTTATTTTACCTTGCATTTATTTGACCATTGTCCTAGATTTAATAAAGTAGAGCTATAACATACTTGAACTTCCAACGGCTCTTCTTTGGGCACTCTATCTCCTTTTCTTTTATGATCACACCTGAAGATCCAACACCACCATCCTGGTCCCTGTGGACTAAAAGCAGTCTTCTGTGATGGTTCTATACCATTTTTTACAAATTAATCTTACTATAAACTGTACGGTTCCTACCAAACATCAGATCCTTGAGTCTCCATTTACACTAGTCCGACTTATCAGGCGACTTGGTCAGGCTGACAAGTCATGCACCTTCGCGTCCCATAGTGTAGTACAGGAACGGTTCTAATAGGAGCGACACAAGTCGCTCCGACTTAGAAAAAGGGTCCTGTACTAATTCGGGGCGACATTAATTTTATGAAGTCCGTGCAAGTCGTGCCGAAGTCGCGGTGCCCGCGACTTCACAGGTCGCCCCCTAAGTCGGATCGCCGTAGTGTGAACCGAGTCTTACCACCTGTTGGCTTTCTTTACCTCTTTATAATTACAATGTAACGTATTATAGTTTATTGCAGTATAAAATTGTTGAAAAGAAAAGAAGATCTAATATACACACACATATACAGTATACACACACACATTATAAAAGGCCAAAGGTTTTTGAACATCTGACCATCACATACAGTACGCTATACAGCCAAAAAAGGAGTCCAGGGGTTACCAGTGAAGGGTACGGTTGATGCTACAGCACACAAAGACATTTTAGACAATTTTGCTCCTCAAACCTTGTGGTAGAAGTTTGGTGAAGGCCCTTTTTTGTTCCTGCATGACTGTGTCCCTGTGTAGAAAGCCAGCTCCATAAAGACATGGATTAAACCAGTTTGGTGTGGGGGTCCTGCACAGGGCCCTGACCTCAACCACAAAGAACTACTCTGGTAAGAATTGTATATATCAATGCAAGCCATGTCTTCTCACCCAAAATCAGTACCTGACCTCAACCCTACTGAACACCCTTCGGGATCAGGTCTTCTCATTCAACATCAATACCTGACCTCATCCCTACTGAACACCTTTGGGATCAGGTCTTCTCATTCAACATCAATACCTGACCTCAACTCTACTGAACACCTTTGGATCAGGTCTTCTCATTCAACATCAATACCTGACCTCCACCCTACTGAACACCTTTGGTATCAGATCTTCTCATCCAAAATCAGTACCTGACCTCAACTCTACTGAACACCTTTGGGATCAGATCTTCTCATTCAACATCAATACCTGACCTCAACCTTACTGGACTCCTTTGGGATCAGGTCTGTTTATCCAACATCAGTACCTGACCTCAACTCTACTGAACACCTTTGGGATCAGGTCTTCTCATTCAACATCAATACTTGACCTCAACCCTACTAAACACCTTTGGTATCAGATCTTCTTATCCAAAATCAGTACCCAACATCAACTCTACTGAACACCCTTAGGATCAGGTCTTCTCACACAACATCAGTACATGACCTCAACCCTACTAAACACCTTTGGTATCAGGTCTTCTTATCCAAAATTAGTACCCAACCTCAACCCTACTGAACACCTTTGGGATCAGGTCTGCTCATCCAACATCAGTACCTGACCTCAAGTCTATTGAACACCTTTGGGCTGAATTGAAAATCTTATTGTGAGCCAGGTCAGGCATTCTCTAACATTAGTGGTCATTGTAGAAGTAACATTGGTGGTTAGTGGAAAATTGTCCCCTTAAGGCCCGTACACACGTGCAGATTGTCGGCCCAAAAGCTTCGGCCGACGACCAATCGGCCGATTGTAGGCTTGTTAGTATGATGCTTCCGACAGCCGAAAGCGCACTTTCGGCCGAAAAGAATCTGTCGTGCAAGCATTAAAATTTTTGTATGCCGACACCAGAGCGGCCGATTGTTCGCCAGTCAATACAGAATTCGGCCGACAGACAGCAGATTTGCAAGACTGGGCATGCTCAGAAAAGAAAAAACACAGGGAAAGTTAACCATCACATGTCATCACTTCTGCAGTCGACGGACAAAATTTGTGTGCAGTCTTTTGCACTTTTCAGCGGACACGACAGCCCGGGGACAAAAGACGGCCGATCGGTCACCCGACAATCTGCACGTGTGTACGGGGCATTAGTGTAGGTGGGAGATCAATCCATCATTGCTCGCTGCTCAAAGAACCCCTAGCAACCTTAGGTGGAACCCAAGGGTTTCCTGAAACCCTGGTTGAGAAATGCTGGTCTACACGGCGCCTTGACCTCAACCCTACTGAACACCTTGTGGATGAAATGGAACATTGTTTGGGAGCCAGGACTTCTCATCCAATATCAGTACATGACCTCACAAAGGCTCTTGTAGGTCACCAGGCACAAGTTCCCACAGACACACTCCAAAATCTTGTGAAAAGCCTTCCCAGAAGAGTGGAGGCTGTTAGCCACAAAAGAAGCCCATGGTTTCGGAATGGGATGTCCAACAATCTTACATACAGTACACTATATTGTCAAAAGTATTGGGACGCCTGCCTTTACACGCACACAAACTTTAATGGCATCCCAGTCTTAGTCCGTAGGGTTCAATATTGAGTTGGCCCACCCTTTACAGCTAAAATAGCTTCAACTCTTCTGAGGAGGCTGTCCACAAGGTTTAGGAGTGTGTCTATGGCAGCGGTTCTCCACTCCTGTCTTCAGGACCCACTAACAGGTCAGATTTTAAAGCGGAGTTCCACTTAAAGTGGAACTTCCGCTCATTTGCTTCCTCCCCCCCCCCCTCCATTGCCACATTTGACACCTTTCGGGGGGGGGGGGGGGGGGGGAACGGTTACCTGTTTTTGACAGGCACCCTTCCCCAGAAGTTTGGCTCCTTCTCCCGCCACCGAGCCAATCCGAATGCGCAGCGCACTTCGCGCATGCGCGGTAGGGACCCGCTCGTGAAGCCGCAAAGCTTCACTGCCGGGTTCACTTAAAGGCAATGGCGGCACCCGACAGCTGATGGAAACATTGGCTGTTGTGTCGACATTGCTGGACTCCAGGACAGGTAAGTGTCCTAATATTAAAAGTCAGCAGCTACAGTATGTGTAGCTGCTGACTTTTAATTTTTGGAGGAAGAGGAGCGGAACTCCTTTTTTAAGTATTAACTTGGGGAGAGACAGTCTAGATACTGCAATCACTGAGCACACAAGAGTTGAAGCTCTTAGAGCTGCAAAGGGTGGGCCAACTCAATATTGAACCCTACGGACTAAGACTGGGATGCCCTTAAAGTTGATGTGCGTGTAAAGGCTGGCGTCCCAATACTTTTGACAATATGGTGTGTGTGATGGTCAGGTGTCCTCAAACATTTGGCCGTTGTGTGTTGCATCCTATTTTTTTGTTCCTCGTGTGAGATACACTAACAGGACACACTGCAAAGTTTTTATTTGGCAACTCAAAGTTGGATTGTTTGAAGAAGAATTCATAAGGATTATGAAAAAAAGGTCAATGTTTATTTCCCAGTAAGGTTAATGGTACGTATAATCCACTTTCATAATTTGGGACCATATGTAATTAGAAAGGAAGTCGCAATTTTAAATACAGAGTCACCTAAAGGTAAAAAAAAAAAAAAATACACAGAATGAAGCTAACCTCCACATGTGAAATCATTTTAAAGTGTGCAGATCAAAGCTTTCCATAATTCCTAATGATACAAAGTTCCTCAGGTGCAGAACTTCATTCAGTGCATGCGCAAATCAAACTGTGATACATACTGATTGATACATCCCATATTTCATTTAAAGATGCTGCACCGTAGGAGAGACCAGTAAAAAGAAGGCGGGGTTAGTGGTATAGATTACCAGCATTTAAAGCCCAAATAAACTTTCACTTTACATCAGTTAAATACTTTCCAGGTCCTTCGAAACACAAAAGGTGTTCAACGTCTTACCATCGGTTCTCTGTAAAAAGTAACAACAGTCTGAGGAAAAAAATAAAGAAGCCCATTCCCTGCCAGCATGCTGTAGAGAAGGACCTCTGGTGTATATACAGAAGCAGTGGTATCACTGCAGAGGTCTGATATACCCCTTCTGAGTCAGAGGTAGAGCTCTCCATTCTGCAAAGGTCATGCTCCCTGCTGATTGGCGAGTTCCAGCTGTGACTCAGCATGGGGCGTGTCTGACCTTGGTGTATATACAGAAGCAGTGGTATCACTGCAGAGGTCTGACATACCCCCTGCTGAGTCAGAGGTTGAGCTCTCCATTCTGCAAAGGTCATGCTCCCTGCTGATTGGCGAGTTCCAGCTGTGACTCAGCATGGGGCGTATCTGACAGCAGTATATATACAGAAGCAGTGGTATCTCTGCACAGGTCTGATATATCCCCTGCTGGGCCAAAGCTAGTGCTCTCCATTCTGCAAAGGTCATGCTCCCTGCTGATTGGTGAGTTCCAGCTGTGACTCAGCATGGGGCGTGTCTGACCTTGGTGTATATACAGAAGCAGTAGTATCACTGCAGAGGTCTGACATACCCCCTGCCGAGTCAGAGGTTGAGCTCTCCATTCTGCAAAGGCCATGCTTCCTGCTGATTGGTGAGTACCAGCTGTGACTCAGCATGGGGCATATCTGACAGCGGTGTATGTAAGAAAGCAGTAGTATCTCAGAAGGAGTATACCAGACCTCTGCGGAGATTCTACTGCTTCTGTGTATACACCAAGGTCAGACATGCCCCATGCTGAGTCACAGCTGGAACTCGCCAATCAGCAGGGAGAATAACCTTTGCAGAATGGAGAGATCTAGCTCTGGCCCAGCAGGGGGTATACAAGACCTCTGCCGAGACCCTACCGCTTCTGTATATATACCAAGGTCAGATACGCCCCATGCTGAGTCACAGCTGGAACTCCCCAATCAGCAGGGAGCATCTTTGCAGAATGGAGAGATCTACCTCTGACTCAGAAGGGGTATACCAGACTTCTGCAGAGATACTACTGCTTCTGTATATACACCAAGGTCAGACATGCCCCATGCTGAGTCACAGCTGGAACTCCCAATCAGCAGGGAGCATGACCTTTGCAGAATGGAAAGATCTACCTCTGACTCTGCAGAGGTGTGGTATGCCCCTTCTGAGTCAGAGGTAGAGCTCTCCATTCTGCAAAGGTCATGCTCCCTGCTGATTGGCGAGTTCCAGCTGTGACTCAGCATGGGGCGTGTCTGACCTTGGTGTATATACAGAAGCAGTAGTATCTCTGCAGAGGTCTGATATACACCCAGCTGGGCCAGAGCTAGATCTCTCCATTCTGCAAAGGTCATGCTCCCTGCTAACTGGCAATTTTACGCTAGGACTCAGCATAGGGCACGTCTGACCTTTGCAGAGAGACTGCTGCTTCTACATAGAGAACAACAACATAGGTCCTTCTTTGGAGCATGTTGGCCAGGCACAGGCCTTTCCACTTCGGCTGTGGCTGCTTTCTAAAGTGAACCGAGATGGACCCTTGCTCTATGTGGGGAAGCAGTGGTCTCTCTGCAAAGGTCAGACACAGCTTGATCTTTCCAATCCTTTACAAATTGAAAAACTCTAAGCTCTGACCCAGCAGAGGTAGATCAGTCCTCTTCAGGGATTCAACTGTTTCCATACATACACCATGGGGTTGCTTAACTAAAACTAGACTGCGCAAAATCTGTTGCAGCTGTGCATGGTAGCCAATCAGCTTCTAACTTTGGAGCATGTTGGCCAGGGACAGGCCTTTCCACTTGGGCTGTGGCTGCTTTTTAAAGTGAACCAGCATGTTGCAGAGAGGGACCCTTGCTTTCTGTGGGGAAGCAGTGTCCTCTCTTCAGAGATTCCACTGTTTCCATACATACACCATGGGGTTGCTTTACTAAAACTAGAGTGCGCAAAATCTGTTGCAGCTGTGCATGGTAGCCAATCAGCTTCTAACTTCAACTTGTTCAATTAAACTGACAATACAACCTTGAAGCTCAATAGTTTCTATGCAGAGCTGCCCCAGATTTTGCACTGTCCAGTTTAGTAAATCAACCCCACTGGTTAACAATTCAAGAGAACGCTAGAGGGAATAAGTAAATACATGTAATGGTTGGTTAATTTGTTATTTCTCTCAATTGTGCTATGTTCCTCAACTCCACCTAGTGGCCATAATAGGGTATTTTACTACTGTACATAATGAAAAGCATTCGTTGAAAAGAGAAAATGGCCTAAAAAAAAAAAAAAAAAAAAAAAAAAAAAGTTTAATTCGTTTCGGTGCAGAGCCACCCCAGATTTTGCATTCTCCAGTTTTAGTAAATCAACCCAACTGGTTAACAATTCAAGAGAAAGCTAGGGGGAATAAGTAAATACATGTAATGGTTGGTTAATTTGTTACTTCCCTTAATTGTGCTACACTCTTCAACTCCACCTAGTGGGCGTAATGTGGTATTTTACTACCCTACATAATAAAAGAGCATTCGCTGAGAAGAGAAAATGGCCTGAAAAAATAAAAAAAAGTTTAAATTGGTTTCTATGTTACTTCCCTTAATTGTGCTATGCTCCTCAACTCCACCTAGTGGCCATAATGTGGTATTTTACTACTGTACATAATAAAGAGAATTCATTGAGAAGAGAAAATTGCCTAAAAAAAAAAAAAAATCTAAAATGGTTTCTATGCAAAGCTGCCCCAGATTTTGCACTCTCCAGTTTTAGTAAATCAACCCTACTGGTTAACAATTCAAGAGAACGCTAGAGGGAATAAGCAAATACATGTAATGGTTGGTTAATTTGTTACTTCCCTTAATTGTGCTATGCTCCTCAACTCCGCCTAGTGGCCATAATGGGGTATTTTACTACTGTACAGAATAAAGAGCATTTGTTTAGAAGAGAAAATGGTCTAAAAATAAAAAGTTTAATTGGTTTCTATGCAGAGCTGCCCCAGATTTTGCACTCTCCAGTTTTAGTCAATCAACCCCCAAGTCCTTCTCTACAGCAAGCTGACAAGGGTAAGGCTTTTCTACTCAAGCTGTGTCTGCTTTGTAAGGTCTCTGTAAGACTTTGCACACCTCCAATAGGGTTCAGTTGGGCTTTAAATGCATTTCTTGGCACAGAAAAACAATCTGCAGTCCCCTTTAGTTCTCCTTTGCTCTATACAGTGGTAATGGTTGACCTTTTAAGACAGGAAAATATGTCAATTTAAAGATATAATTTATTATTTTTTTCCTATTAAATGTACACGGCCACCCAAAGCCTTTCCTTATATGTATTTAGGCTCGCTCCTCCCGTTGTTGTGTAAATATCTCCACTAAATCAAAGATTATATGAAGACTCCAGGTTAAGACGTACGGGTCGTTTGCTGCAGACAAGGACGTGTGGAAGTGGCCTCCACTCGATGTCGCTTTAGCAGATCTGAGAAAATACAGTGCCGGTGGGGCTCCGATGGCATGAAGCGAGGCACTTCTCTTCACAGTAATATAAAGGTGTCAAAAACACCATAAAGTGATAGTGAGTATGGCTTCACAGGATCCAAAAGTTCATGTTACACAAGGATGGGGGTTCAGTTGAACAATATAGAGTCTGGATCTTGGTTGGCCATCTGTGCTATATGCTTCAGGACATCCTTCTTTGTGATAATTCCCAGCAGTCTCCTGGAATAGAAATCAGAAGGCCAGTTAAAGCGGTTGTATCCCCATAAAAAAAAAAAAACCTGCAGGACAATGGCAAAATGTGCTAGTATGCATCGAATACTAGCACATTGTGAAATACCTTAGAACGAAGCCCCCACGCGCTCGCCCGGACACAGCTGAGGGAGCTGACATGTTCCCTCTGCGTCTCTTTTGGGTTTGGCAGGCTCCGGCGCTGTGAGTGGCCGGAGCCGCTATGACGTCACTCCTGCGCATGCGCGCAGGAGTTCACTTTCCGGCAAGGAGATCTGAAGGTCTGGCAAGATACACCGGACCTTCAGAGCGCATGCGCCGCTGGTGTCAGCGGCTGCTTGCAGGGTGAATATCTCCTAAACCATGCAGGTTTAGATATTAATTTTACCTACAGGTAAGCCTTTACCTGTAGGTAAATTTAAAAAAAAAAAAAAAAAGGTAAAAAATAAAAAATGTAATTATTATTTTATTCCATTTTTTTTTTTTTTTTTTTACGCTGTCACTTTATTTTTTAAAAGTTTTTATTGCTATCACAAGAAATGTAAACATCACTTGCGATATTAATACAGCATGACAAATCCTCTTTATGGAGAGATCTGGGGTCTATAAGACCCCAGATCTCTCTACTTATTTTTATAAACTTTGGTTTAAGCAAAAAAAAAAAGCCTTGTTTACATACCAGAGGAACTGGAAGTGACGTCATGATGTCACTCCGGTCCTCCAAGGCCATCTTTCCTTTACTCATCTCTATGCCAATCCACTGCCGGCGCTGGATGGGTCCCGAGCTTCACTGATCAGTCAGGTAAGCTTGGGAACATCTGGGAACCCAAGGGGCCGGGCGCTTTTTTTATTATTATTTTTTTATTCCATTTTGTTATTTTTATGTTGTCGCTTTAGTTTTTTTTTTTTTTTTACATTTTTTTAATTTTTATTGCTATCACAAGAAATGTAAACATCACTTGCGATATTAATACAGCATGAAAAGTCCTCTTTAAGGAGAGATCTGGAGTTTAGAAGACCCCAGATCGCTCTACTTGAAACCACTGGGAAGCGGGGGGTGGAACCACACCCCTCCCGCTGCTTCTAAAAGTGATCCAGTAGTGAATTTGTTACTCGGACTACTTTAATCTTGTAGAGAATTGCCGGCTGCAAAAAAAAAAAAGGATTTTTGTCTTACTGTAAAATCTTTTTCTCCGAAGTTCATTGACAGATGCAGCTCCATATAATTCTTGGCCTAGTGTTATACTCCTGTAGGGGGCAGCATAACCCAATGGTCAAGAATTATATGGAGCTGCTTCTGTCAATGAACGATAGAGAAATAATACCGGGGTTATGGCATTTTGCTGCAGCCATAACCCCGGTATTCCACTTCCCGACCAGGGTGTCATTTGTTTATGGCCCAATTGGCAAGTGGTTAAAAAGGACAGAGGTTATAATATTCCCTAAAAAAAAAAAAAAAAGGTTTTGGCAATTCCTACTATAACATAACTCACCCGTTATGCGTCACCAGACACTGACGCAATCCCAGCTTGCGGAAAATGTCCACCACGATTTCCATTGGTGTCTGGTCAGTGATGGTGAAAGGACTGAGGTCCATAATGGAGCGGAGTTTTAGGGTAGGAGGCGACGTAGGAGGTTGGGGAGGGGTGTGTTCGGTGAAGTATATCCGGGATGTACTCACTATTCCGTCTTGTTTCTTCCTGGCGCTCTCTGCAAAGTAAAAGAAGGAAAATTTTGTATATTAGGCTTGTTTCTGTTGACTGTGAACTCCAACTTTCCTGAAAGTTGGAGCCGCCTGCCTCGTGCATTGGAGTCCCCAATGGCTGGAGGGGGGCTGGAGAGCGCTATTGGCGGCGCGCGCTAGCCCCCTAGCAGCAGGCGCACGACCGACGTAGGTCTACGTCGGTTCGCGCAGGAGGGTCGCACTGCCGCAGTAAAAAGGCAGCGGGCGGTTGGCAACCGGTTAACCAATTCAGCTCCAGAGTCTTTGTCACATACATGTAAAAAACTGAATTTTTGTAAAATCTTACCTGTAAAATTCCTTTCTCTGAGTCCTCCGACAGTCGCCGCCTCCTCTAAGTCACCACTGTTGGGTATTAACTTCCCATCCGCAGGAGTAGCTAGGCATATAGACTTAGTCCAAAGACAAAAGGCATTAGCATATACACACCCATGGGGGCTGTCCCATCTGGTCAATACCCCTGCATCACCACTCCCAACTCAGTTTGGTAGCATAGCAGTAGGTAACAAGAACTCCAAAAGAGGGGCGGGGGCGGCGACTGTCGGAGGACTCAGAGAAAGGAATTTTACAGGTAAGATTTTACAAAAATTCCGTTTTCTCTTACGTCCTCCGACAGTCGCCGCCTCCTCTAAGTCATCACTGTTGGGATGTCCCAAAGCAGTATAGACATGAGGGGTGGGAGATGCAACCGTAGAAAAAGGCAACGCAGTACCCACAGCAGAGAAAGGAACCTTACATGACAGTAAGAGAACCTGCTGGGCAACAGAAAAAACAATGCTCAACAGGAGCAACAGCCCAGGAAAGCAAATGCCAACAGCCAGGGACCCAGAAAAAAACACAAGGGTCCATTATGGCACTGCCGCACTGAGAACCTTGTGGCCAAAGGAAGCATCAGCTGATGCCACAACGTCTACTTTGTAGAATTTTGAAAAAGTGTGCACCGACGACCAGGTCACAGCCTTGCACACCTGGGCCACCGAGGCCCGATGCCAATAGGCCCAGGACGCACTCACAGATCTGGTAGAGTGCGCCTTAACAGGGAAGGGCGGAACCCGTTCCTTCAAGGCGTAAGCCTGTTCAATGGTCTGTCTAATCCATTTGGCAATAGTCGTTGCAGATGCAGCCATGCCCTTCCGAGGTCCCTCAGGAAGGACAAAGAGGGAATCCGTCTTTCGAAAGGATTCCGTAGACGACAGGTAAACCCTGATCGCCCTGACAACATCCAAAGAGTGCAGAGCAACCTCCTTAGGATGCTTAGGCTTCGTACAAAGCAAAGGCAGGACAATGTCCTCATTAATGTGGAACTCAGAACAACCACCTTAGGAAGAAAGGAGGGATGCGGACGCAAAACCACTTTATCCCAGTGAATCACCAAGTACGGGAATGGCAAGATAACGCTGCCAGTTCCGACACCCTGTGAGCTGAAGTGATCGCCATCAAAAAGGCAACCTTCTTAGACAGCAGAGGCAACGATATTTCCTGAATGTTTTCAAAGGGAGCACGCTGTAAGACGGACAGAACCAAGTTCAAGTCCCACGGAGGTAAGGGCTCCTTCCTGGGAGGAGCCAAATGTCGCACACCTTGAATGAAGGTGCGAACCAGGGAATGAGACGCCACAGGGCGTTGAAAAAGAATAGCAAGCACGGACACCTGGCCTTTGATCGTGGCCAGCACCAGGCGCTGGTCCACTCCAGACTGGAGGAAGGCCAACACTCTTGATACAGAGTACGAGCAAGGGGAGAACCCCCTGGACTCACATCAGGCGAAATAAGCCTTCCAGGTACGGTAATAGATTTTACCAGAGGAGGTTTTCCTAGCCTTGATTAGAGTAGGGATAACCTCAGGGGAGAGACCCTTGCCCCTCAGTACCTGGGTCTCAACAGCCAGGCCGTTAAAGCCAGCGACCGTAAAGCAGGATGGAAGATCGGACCCTGAGACAGGAGATCTTCCTGCAGAGGCAGACGCCACGGAGGCGCCACTGCCAGGTGAACAATGTCGGCGTACCAGGACCGGCGTGGCCAGTCCGGAGCCACCAGAATCAACAGGTGCGGTTCCGAGACCAATCTGCGGAGGAACCGGGATAGCAACTGAATCGGAGTAAAGGCATACATCAGACGATACTGATGCCAGGGGGCTACCAACACATCCGAGGCGTCCGCCAACGGATCGCGCGTTCTTGCCACGAACCTTTCCACCTTTTGATTTAGCCGGGATGCGAACAGATCCACGTCCAGGGATCCCCACCTCGCACACAGCATTTGAAAGACCTCCAGGTGTAGGGACCATTCCCCCTGTTCCAGGGTCTGGCGGCTCAGATAGTCGGCCTGCCAATTCTCCACACCCGGAATGTGAACTGCCGAGATCGCCGGGACATGAGCCTCGGCCCAAGACAGAATGTCGGTCACCTCCCGGGCCGCCCGAGCACTCCTGGTGCCCCCTTGGTGGTTGATGTAAGCCACCGCGGTAGCATTGTCCGTCTGTACCCGGACAGGACGGCCCCGAAGACGGCCCGACCACTGGAAGAGACAGAGTTTTATCGCTCGCATTTCCAGCACATTTATCGGGAAGGAGGATTCTTCTTTCGACCAAGTGCCCTGGGCAGACAGGTTGCCCAGGACTCCACCCCAGCCCGACAGGCTGGTATCCGTGGTAATCACCGTCCACACCAACGGACAGAAGGACTTGCCTTCCGCCACCGACGGGGACTGGAGCCACCACAGAAGAGCCAATCTGGTCTGACGACTCAGGGAGACACACAGATCCAGGGACTGAGGTAGTCTGTCCCACCTGGCCAGGATCTCCGCCTGGAGAGCCCACGTGTGAAACTGAGCAAAGGGTATCGCCTCGAAGGCCAAAACCATCAACCCCAGGCCCCGCATACAGGTCCTGAGTGACGAGGACGGGTTGTCCCTGAGGGACCTGAGCTCGTCCTGCAAAGTCCGGAGCTTGTCCTCCCGCAAGAACACCTTTGCCTGAGCAGAGTCCAGAATCATTCCCAGGTAGGGAAGACGAAGCGATGGAGACAACATCGATTTTTGAACGTTGATGGTCCATCCGAACTCCTGGAGCGTCTGCACCGTGGTGGACAGATCGCGCACAAGGTCCTGGCTGGCACGTGATCTCAGAAGTAGATCGTCCAGGTAACCCAAGACCGCAATGCCCTGGGCCCTCAGCAGGCCCAGAACCGGCGCCAACACTTTGGTAAACACCCTTGGTGCCGAAGCGAGACCGAAAGGTAAGGCCACAAACTGGTAGTGGTCCTCTGCGATAGCAAACCGAAGGTACCGCTGATGACCCTCGAAAATGGGGATGTGCAGGTACGCATCTTTTAGATCTATCGAGGCCAGGAATTCCCCTGGACTCAAGGAGGCCACCACCGACTCCATACGGAACTTCCGAACACGCACAAAGCGGTTCAGCGCTTTCAGGTCTAGAATAGGACGCACTTTGCCCTCCTTTCTGGGCACAGTGAACAGATTAGAATAAAACCCCCGAAACCTGTCCCGATGAGGCACCGGGACAATCACTCCCTGAGCAAGCAGGTCCTGCACCGCTTGATGCAAGTCTTGAAGACGCCCCGGAAGCAGATGAAGATTGGAGGGAAAGAATCTGTCCACCGGCCGGGAAAGGAATTCGATCTTGTATCCCGATCGAACGATTTCCAGAACCCACCTGTCCGATATCCGGAGCAGCCAAGGTTGGAGGAAACCGCGCAAACGTCCCCCCACCCCTGAAATGGGTGAGGGCGCCCCTTCAGGCAGAGGCGGATTGACCCGCCGAGCCGGCATTGCCGGATTTCTGCTTACCCGCCCAGGGCTTCTTCCGACTGCCCTGGGCCTTGAAGGGCTTGCCCTTGGATTGGTTCCGAAAGGCACGAAAGGACCCCTGATTGGATCTAGGCGCAGAACCCCGCTTGCCTCGAAAAGACTTGTTCTTCGGGTTCTGGGGCAGCATAGTGCTCTTGCCCCCCGTAACGCCTTTCACCAGGGTGTCCAACACCTCGCCAAAAAGGCGAGAGCCAGCATAGGGAAAATCAGCAACTGTTTTCCGTGAGGACTGGTCAAACGACCAGCTCTTCAGCCATATCAGTCGCCGGTGAAGCACCGCGACACTAGAGAGGCGAGCCACCAAGGGGGCCTCATTCAAGGCTGCATCACACAAATACATGACTCCTTGGTGGAACTGATCCACCATTTCCAGCCGGGCAGGCGGAACACCATCAGACACGAGATTGCTCCTAAGAATTTTAGTCCAATCAGCCACCGCTAGAGCCACCAGAACGGACGCGAAAAAGGGTTTGAGCAACGAACCGTATAGGAATGGCGAGCTAGAGAATCCAACCGCCGGTCCGTGAGATCCCGGAAATCCGGGGTATCCTCAGTAGGAACCAAGGTAGCCTTGTTTAACATGGCCACAGTGTGATCCACCTGTGGAGGCACACACCATCGTGATTCCGTAGCCGGCGCAAAAGGATATAGCGATTTGAACCGACTAGGTACCAGGAATGGACGTTTCAACGTGCGCCACATTTCATTAACAGTGTAATGAAACTCAGCTGGGCAGGGAAAAACCTGCGCCGACTTGCGGGTCCTGTGCGTCCCAAATGAGGACACAACGCCCAGAGGACAGGGCTCATCCTCTAAATGCAAGGTTTCCTTAACAGAAACAATTAACTCATCCATGGTCGCCCGTTCTTCAGGTGACCCTGGGGAGGAGGTATCAACCCCCTCCATTCTCAGCCTCCCCCTCAGACCCTGGGGGGTCCAAGGATGAGCGGGACCCTGAAAAGGGCACACTCGCAGCAGCAGCCATATCCCCAACTGAATCAGAGGCGAGAGACAATCTGGGCCTCTTTTTTGCAGCACGTTCAGACATCAGCATTTCCATATTAGACACCAAAGTCGCCACCACAGCAGCCAAATCGGGTCGCAGCTGGGCCACAGGAGAACTGGGGCCCCCCCACTAAAGATCCATTGCTCAAGTTATCAGAAACAACAAACAGTGCAATAAAATGTGTACTGTCCCGTTTAAAATCGCTGCGGTATGCACAGCCCACCGCTACAGCTACAGTGACAAAGACCCCAAAAGGAGAAGAGAAAACTGAGCCAGAAGCGATAATACAGAGGAAAATTGAGAGCGATAACCTGAAGAGCCCGCAGAGTGTTGCTACCGATGTCCTGCTGCAGATGGAAAGGAAGTGCTGCTGAAGTAGGCTGGACTATAGACTGCCAGACTCGGGGAAAATGGCTGCCCCATAGGAATGCATTGGAGGCTGCACCAAAATTGCCGCCGAACATGCGGTCGGACCGATCGTCCACCTCCCACAAAATGGCGGCGGATGGCGCCAAAATAGCAGGCAGTGTCGTCCCAGGGGAGCTACCCCTGCCTGCCCATGGCCAAGATGGCGGACCGCGCGAATATACACCGCTGCGGTCGTCACACCAAAAAACGTCTGCACCCCCAACAATGCACCAAAGTGACACAGGGAAAAGGGACCCCCAGGCAATATACAGTATCTGCACAAGCGATCGCCGCAGGGAGTCACGCATGCACAGACATGGGGAACACACAGAAACACAGACTGCCACCCCAGACAGAGGCCCCACACAGAAGTACTTACCTGTACCAGATGGCGTGGGAAGCCTCTATGCATGGAAAACCGCTGTCCTCACCTGACAGGGAGTGCCGTGAGCCAGGGACATGACACTGCAGCACCGCAGATTTGTCCTGTGAGGTAGCCACCTCACGGCTGCATCCCTGCAGCGAACAGGGATGGGTCGTTCGTAAAGCCAGGGCGAACCATAGCTGAACGCTCGATGGCGGGCTGGGGGTCCATCTGACCCTTCTGCCCTGGAGAACCAGGGCGGTCAGTCCGAGTCCCAGCACCGCATGATCCATCTTCATCTGAAGAGAAGACTAACACTAGAAGCTGACAAAATAAACAGCTAGTAAAGTAAAAAAAAAACTGACATTTTTAAATAAAATCAAATAAAAGATTAGGAAGGCTGAGACTGAAGCCCCAGCACAGGGAAGCCTGACTACTCCTGACGCTAGGCAGATTAAAACTGAGTTGGGAGTGGTGATGCAGGGGTATTGACCAGATGGGACAGCCCCCATGGGTGTGTATATCCTAATGCCTTTTGTCTTTGGACTAAGTCTATATGCCTAGCTACTCCTGCGGATGGGAAGTCAATACCCAACAGTGATGACTTCGAGGAGGCGCAACTGTCGGAGGACGTAAGAGAAATCCAAATTTTTGGCAATAAAATTACATAAACCCCCATTACATGATATATTTTCTGAACGCAGAGGCCCCATAGAATAAAAAGGTGATAGTTGCAAATTTTGGTTTCAAGTCGCAAGCTGTCACAGCTGGGTGCCCACACCAGAGATGCCAAAGCCGCAGAGAGAAGACGGAAAGAACCGAGGCTCCCCCAGGCCGCATTGCTGGACCATGGGACAGATGAGTATGTGTTTATTAAAAGTCAGCAGCTACACTTTTTGTAGTTGCTGACTTTTAATAAATATGAGAACGGCCGGAACTCTGCTTTAAGTGGGTAAAGGTTCAATCTTTGGACATGCATAGTACGTCCAAAGAGCTGAACTGGTAAAAAAAAGTAGTATTACTGCCCCCTGGATTCAAACCCAAAGAAAACCAGTGACTTACCAATGGAGATGATCAGATCTCGTCTTAGCACAAAGCCCATGAGCCTTTGAGACTCTCGGGAAACCACAACAGGAAATCCACTGTACGTCGTTTCGTTGACTGCTGCCTCGATATCGGCCACCGTCATACTGTCCTGAGTGATGACTGTCAGAGACGGGTCGTTACGCCTTGGACGCATTACATCCATGGCTAATGTCTTATGGCTAAATTCTTCTTTGGCTTCCAGAAAAGGATATCCATTCAAATGGATGTGGGCATCGTAAATACTTTCCCTTCCCAAGGCATCTGCTACCCATTTGCTAGTCATGGCCGCAGCCATTAAAGGCACAATGTATTCCAGTCCGCCGGTCAATTCAAACATGATAACTACGAGGGAGACGGTCATGCGCGTGGCTCCTCCTGCAATGGATAAAAGTAGAAGTTGAATGTTAGACGCTTCTATCACAAATATTCATATAAATAAATAAATAAAAAGCAGCAAATAAAAAGGTTCCCTGCCCTAGCCCAAGGAGGAACTTCCCTGCCCTAGCCCAAGGAGGAACTTGCCTGCCCTAGCCCAAGGAGGAACTTGCCTGCCCTAGCCCAAGGAGGAACTTGCCTGCCCTAGCCCAAGGAGGAACTTGCCTGCCCTAGCCCAAGGAGGAACTTGCCTGCCCTAGCCCAAGGAGGAACTTGCCTGCCCTAGCCCAAGGAGGAACTTGCCTGCCCTAGCCCAAGGAGGAACTTACCTGCCCTAACCCAAGGAGGAACTTTCCTGCCCTAACCCAAGGAGGAACTTTCCTGCCCTAACCCAAGGAGGAACTTACCTGCCCTAACCCAAGGAGGAACTTACCTGCCCTAACCCAAGGAGGAACTTTCCTGCCCTAACCCAAGGAGGAACTTTCCTGCCCTAACTCAAGGAGGAACTTTCCTGCCCTAACCCAAGGAGGAACTTACCTGCCCTAACCCAAGGAGGAACTTACCTGCCCTAACCCAAGGAGGAACTTTCCTGCCCTAACTCAAGGAGGAACTTTCCTGCCCTAACCCAAGGAGGAAATTCCCTGCCCTAACCCAAGGAGGATATTCCCTGCCCTATCCTAAGGAGGAACTTTTAGAACAAAAATGCACAAACATTGGCCAAATAGTTCAATTGAGTCCATGCTTCCCTACAAATCAGCATGGCAAAAATGTGATTGCTGGGAGTCAGAACAAACCAGAATTTTTTGCTTTATTAGAGTGGTTCTCCACCTTTTTTTTTTTTTATACCCCCCACCTACCGGGAGGTGGTATGTGCACATTTCAGATATTGACCCATGAAGCGGATCCAGCGTTGTCCTGCTGAGATCCTCTCATGCCCTGCCACCACTGTCCCGCACCTCCATGTTCTGATGTCATCGGGAGGCCCATCGGCTTATCCGGGTTCAGTAGGCAGGCCTCCCAAAGATGCACTGATAGACCTGCCCACTTCCTGAATGAAAGGCTATGCCACCTGGCATATATGGACATGAATATTCCAGGAGGCACAGTGGACAATGCACTCTTATGCACAGAGCAGCCCCAATCCTCTTCTTCTGGGGTCCCCCGCTGGTGCTCTAGGCCTCACCTCTTCGGCACGTGCCCCCATGGAAAACTACTTTCCATGGGGGCACCCGTGCGTGCTTACTCCTGAGTCCCGTTGCCGCGTTCATTGACACAAAAAAGTGGGACTGGGCCCCGTCCCCTGCTCCGGTGTCACAGCATTTGATTGACAGCAGCGGGACCCAATGGCTGCACATTGAGGAGGGAGACAGCGGCTGGAGCCACTGCTGTAGTGAACTTCGCTGCATTGGATTTGGCTCAGGTAAGAAAAAAAGAGGGGGCTGGGAGGGAGCTGCAGCAGTGAAAGTTTTTTAAGGCTTCAGAACCACTTTCAGAGGGTTCTGGCCAGAATATGAACATGCAAGTATTTCGGTTTTCAGAACAAACAGTAAATTACCTTTAAAACAAGTCCACACTGACCTCTGCAGCTGTCTGCTTCACCCTTAGTGACTCAGGAGCTCCCCATTCCCAGCAGCGACTCAGCAGTTTAGCTTACCCGGGTACTAACTCCCAGCAGCGACTTAACCGATCAGCTCACCCTGCTGCCCATTCTCTGCAGCAACTGAGCAGCTCACCTCACCCTGCTCCCAAATCTCAGCAGCGACTCAGCAGCTCAGCTCACCCTGCTCCCCATTCCCAGCAGTGACTCAGCAGCTCAGCTCACCCTGCTCCCCATTCCCAGCAGCGACTCAGCAACTCAGCCCACCCTGCAACCAACTCACAACAGTGACTCAGCAGCTCAGCTCACCCTGCTCCCAATCACAGCAGCAACTCAGCAGCTCAGCCTGCTCCCAACAGCGACTCAGCAGCTCAGCTCACCCTGCTCCTCATTCCCAGCAATGACTTAGCAGTTCAGCTCACCCTGCTCCCAATCCCAGCAGCAACTCAGTAGCTCAGCCTGCTCCCAACAGCGACTCAGCAGCTCAGCTCACGCTGCTCCTCATTCCCAGCAATGACTTAGCAGTTCAGCTCACCCTGCTCCCAGCAGCGACTCAGCAGCACAGCTCACCCTGCTTCCCATTCCCATAAGTGACTCAGCAGCTTAGCTCACCCTGAACCCAACTCCCAGCAGTGACTCAGCAGCTCAGCTCACCCTGCTTCCCATTTCCAGCAGTGACTCAATCTTACACCAACTGAGAGGCAGGCCCTCTGCCAGTTCTCCCAGAACCCTTATCTTACCATCAAACCTGCAGATAAAGGGGGCGGCACCGTCATCCTAAATAAGATAGCAACGAATGGACTCATTCACGTAGTCTATCTGACTCCCATATCCATTCCAAACTGGACCAGGACCCTCTCCAACGATTACAAACTGAGGCCCACATACTAGCAGATAGGGCTTTCAAAGATGGTCTCATCAACAAAATCGAAACAGCTTTCCTGAAAAGGGACTTCTATCACAGACTATATTTTTACCACCTGCGAAAGGTCCACAAAGACCCCCCGGCGCTCCTAGCCCCTCCCTCCTGCCAAGTGCCGCACAGAGCAAACAGCCGATGCTCTGCGTGTCCATTCAGACACAGAGCTGCGGCTTGGCCCTGCCCCCCTCCCCCTCGCTTCTCATTGGCTTACTGGCTGTGATTGACAGCAATAGGAGCAAATGACTCCTCCTGCTGCAATGAGGAGGGAGAGTCCCTGGAGAGCCAAGGCTCTCGTGCACATCGCTGGATCGCTATGGGGCTTAAGTATTAGGGGGGCTGCTGCGCACAATAGGTTTTTACCTTTATCCATAGAATGCATGAAGGTAAAAAAAGTAGTAATCGACCGATATCGATCTGGGATGGGAGACACGGGTGAGCCGCAGAAGGTGGCAGGAGGGGGAACGTCCCCTCCCGCTCCTTGTAATGACAGCTGAGCGGCTTTTCAGCTGCATCGGTTGTGATTACAAGACAGCCGACCGTCGGCTATGGACGCCGGTACCGGGGTGATGCCTCTAGTTGCATCACTCCGGTACAAGCACTTTCCCGAAATATCGGTCACCTTGGTGGCCGATTCCGATATATCGGAAAAAATGCATATCGGCCCTCGATATATCAGCTTTGCCAATAATCGGTCGATCCCTACAAAAAAAACCTTGAGATTTTACAACCACTTAAACCCTTAGAAATGTGCAGGAGACAGGAAGGGGTGGGCAATCTCAGTACTATGAAGACGTGCCTATCACAATCTGCAGCCTTTTTGAACCTACCTTATACCTACAGCAGTTTTATGATGCTTCTTTCTTTATATTTTGTGGCAAAACTTACGGCCACTTAAGACTTTTTGCAACACTCCCAACAGGACTAATTTTGGCAAGTTGAGAACAATACTTACCCAGGCAAGCAGCTGCTCCCACCATGGCGTATAGTCCCGGAGTAATGCAGTCGGCTCCTTGGCTACACCATCCCTTGAAGAGGAACCAATCACGGTGGTGGAACGCCAGCTGCTCCATACTGACCCCCATAATTCTTCCCATTATGGCCCCCACAGCCATACTCGGGATGAAGAGACCTGAAGGCACCTACATACAAAGAAATCGATGATGTAACCATGTCATTTTACAAACATTTCTAAATGAGAAATCAAAAACAATAAGCAGATTAATCTGATCACCGCTAGTAGAAATCTGCAATCTATCCAATATTAAATGACCCCTTACCACCAGAACAGATAACTGCGATAAGTAATACAATACAATAGAATACCAGTACAGTTCAATGGAGAGTGGAGATCTGTACAATGTCATTAAGTATAGGGAGCTATTACACTTCTCTGAGCACCAACAGCAGTCAGAAGATAATAACTAGTAGTACAGCTGTGGCCAAAAGTTTTGAGAAAGACAAAAATATAAAATTTTCACAAAGTCTGCTGCCTCAATGTTTTTAGATCTTTTTGTCGGATGTTACTCTGGTATACTGAAATATAATTACAAGCATTTCATAAGTGTCAAAGGCTTTTATTGACAATCACATGAAGTTTATGCAAAGAGCCAATATTTGCAGTGTTGATCCTTCTTTTTCAAGACTTCTGCAATTCCCCCTGGCTAGCTGTCAATCAACTTCTGGGCCACATCCTGATTGATGGCCGCCCATTCTTGCATAATCAATGACTGGAGCCTGCCAGAATTTGTGGGGTTTTTTGTTCACCCGCCTCTTGAGGATTGACCACAAGTTCTCAATGTGATTAAGTTCTGGGGAGTATCCTGGCCATGGACCCAAAATGTAGAAGTTTTGTTCCCCAAGCCATTTAGTTATCACTTTTGCCTTATGGCAAGGTGCTCCATCATGCTGGAAAGGGCGTTGTTCCTCATCCAACTGTTCTTGGATGGTTGAGAGAAGTTCCTCTCGGAGGATGTTTTTGTACCATTCTTGGTTCCTCATCAAACTGTTCTTGGATGGTTGGGAGAAGTTCCTCATCAAACTGTTCTTAGGCAAAATTGTGAGTGATCCCACTCCCTTGGCTAAGAAGGAAACCCACACATAAATGGTCTCGGGATGCTTTACTGTTGGCTTGACACAGGACTGATGGTAGTGCTCATCTTTTCTTCTCCAGACAAGGTTTTTTCTGGATGCCCCAAAAAAATCAGAAGGGGGGTGACTTTACCCCAGTCCTCAGCAGTCCAATCCCTGTACTTTTTGCAGAATATCAGTCTGTCCCTGATGTTTGTCCTGGAGAGACGTGGCTTTTTTGCTGCCCTTCTTGACACCAGGCCATCCTCCAAAAGTCATCTCCTTACTGTGAGTGCAGATGTACTGACACCTGCCTGCTGCCATTCCTGAGCACTGGTGGTACCCCGATCCCCCAGCTGAATCAACTGTAGTAGATGGTCCCGGTCCTTGCTGGACTTTCTCGGGCGCCCTGAAGCCTTCTTCACAAATGCAGTGGAAATGTTTTTTTTTTATGGGATTCATTTCAATTTCATGGCAAAGAGGGACTTTACAATTGATTGCAATTCATCTGATCACTTTTCATAACAATCTGGAATTTATGCAAACTGGCATCAAAAAAACTGAGGCAGCAGACCTTGTGAAACCTAAAATTGGTGTCATTCTCAAAACTTTTGGCCAGGGCTGTAGTTGGTCGCAGTTAATTAGACTTGATCTATAATGCTGAAGATTTTTCATAGCTTATCCACTTGCCGACCGCAATATGTATACAGTATAACCTTGGAATGAGAGTAACTTGGTCTGAGAGTGTTTTGCAAGACAAGCAAAAAATGTTTTATCAATTTTCTCTTAAAAAACAAGCAGCGTCACATCACAACTGAGTAAAAAAGCGAAGAAAGGCGCCTCTAAGTGTAGCTATATGGTTACATTTTTTTAAGGTACAACATTTAGCAACTCGCATGGTTGATGATTAAAAGAGGCCCATCTAAGTATGTAGGCATCTGAGGTAAAGTTGTCCACCGCCATCTACGTCACCCATCCCTTCCACACTGCGCTCCAAGAGCGTTTCAAGCCTCGCTTTCAGATCGCTCTACTGCAGGGTCCAGTCACGGTTGCAGACTGACGATATTGAGAGCCGGCGGTGCGGAGGATGGTCTATGTGGACAGCTTTACCCCCAGATGCCGGCATACTTAGATGTATCTGTTTTAATCATCAACCATGTGAGTTACTAAATGTTGAACCTTCATTAAAAGTAACCATATCACTACACTTAGAGGCGCCTCTCTTCTCTTTTATACTCTGCAGCTCCCGCTGGATTTTGCTTCCAATTCCCTTGTGGAGGCGGCCATTTGTGGATGGACATTTTATGGTTACACAACCTATCACATTGCTATAATATAATCTTTTTATATGGACTGTAAACTGAAAGACTTAAACTGAATAAATTGTTGTGGAACGAATCATCTGAGTTTCCATTTTTTCTTATGGGGAAATTTGCCTTGATATAGGAGTGCTTTGGATTACAAGCATGTTTCCAGTACGAATTAAGCTCGCAATCCAAGGTTTTACTGTATATACATTGCAGTTTGCAAATGGTTTACCAGGGTTATGGTTGAAGTTAATCAGCTAAAACCCCCATATTGTTTTTTTTCAGCTGACGCCCGGCTTTCTCAAGAAAGCAGTCAGAGTGGCTCATTAGCCGCTGGATCACTTTCAGAATCAGCGGGAGATCACACTGCCCCCCTTGCTGGTGTTTCTCGGGCTTACTGTTTTTACCGCACCTTCTGAGAAATGATCAGACTGTGAGCAGAAATGAACAGAGACCAGATCATGGCCTTGGAGGACCAGAGCGGCATCACGTCTGGTTTTGGGTGAAAGTAATCAAAAAGACTGCTATATACTGCTGATGAGAAAAGGTATTTAGCAGTTTATATTTACTAATATAATTGCATTTCCACTTCAAATGCCAATTAGTGAGGGCTCCAAGTAACCTTTCTGTTCAGTCCAGGGTTCCTTTAAAAAGTTCTGAACCCCTGGGGGGGCAGGAAGGAGTGTCAATCATCTGATCACTGTGATTGGTTGTCACAGTGGTCAAATGGTCAGGAGCGGGTCCCTTTCGATACGGATCGTTAGTGAGGACTGAGAGCGGTCTTTGACAATTCGGTCTCTGCCCTAGGAATGCACAGCGAGCGCGCTCTCAGCACAGAAACATCGGCAGCCCAGCGACACATATGCGCGGTGTGTGGATGTTAAAGCCCACCCTTTTGCCACCCCACATATGTGTTACACGGGTGGCAACAGGTAAAATAACAGCTTTTAGACATTCCCATACAAACACAGCATACCACCCCACTCCTTACCTTGATACCGAATGTAAAGATGGTGATGACGGCTTTAAATATTAATGCTAACGACAGCTGCCACAACGCAGTGTAGACTCCACTACCGGCTGAGCGGTCGGGCAGATTACCGACATTCGTACTATTGAAGTCACCATTACTGTAATCGCAAAGTTTGGATGAATCCAGCAGCCCGCAGTCATTGAAAAGCTCCGAGATCAGTTCGCTGGAACTCGTTCGAGTGTACTCGTTAGGAAACGCTAAAACCGCTGTGATGGCGGTGACCGCCAAGACCTCCGTCACCGGATAGTGGCCCAGCTTCGTGGTCTTCCTTCGACGGCACCAAGCAATGTTTCCCCGGATGAAGAAGGCTCCCCACAGACCTCCAAAGATCCCAAGGAGGATGAATGGGATGAGTTCGACCAGATGCCAGGGAGTGTGAAACTCCACATAAAACAGGACTAGGCGGCTGTTCCCGAAGGGATTGATGGAGCGCAATGTAAAAGCTGCTACCAACGCAGCGAAGAACGACCTCCAAAGTGTCTTCAGTGGAAAATAATAGCTCACCTACAAGAAAAATAACGGCTGTAAACACAGTAAAGTCAATGGGGACATACATGTAAAGGGATGTCACTGCCAGACTATTCACTCAACAACAATCTTCCCATAAGATTATATCAGCATTTAAAGCATTTGTAAACCGCTAGACTTTTTTTTTTTTTTTTTCATACCCTGCAAGGTAATGTTATAATATGCTAGTATGCATCGCATACTAGCACATTATGTTAAACTTACCTTAAAACAAAGCCCTTCCAGCACCAAGATGTCAGAGCTGCAGGTGCTTCCATCTTCACCCATCTTGCTTTAAGGGTTCGCAGACTGACTCTGTGACTGGCTGGAGCCGCAGCAACGTCACTCCTGCGCTTGCGTGCCCCGGTTTACAGCACAAGGCTCTGAACGAACGGCACGGGTGGGATGCATCAGTGATGTCAGCGGCTGCATGTGCAGTAAATATCTCCTAAACGGTGCAAGTTTAGGAGATATTTACACTACCTATAGGTAAGCCTTATTATAGCCTTCGATGATGTCTTTTTTATGACGAAACGCGTCAGACGCACGCCACGCTGTGGCCCTCTTGGTACACCCTTGCCTGCATTGATCGGCAAGCATGTGAGCGTTACTTTGTTTTAGTGATCGACCGATATTGTTTTTTTGTTGCCAAAACCGATATTTTGGCCATTGCATATCGGTACTCTTGTGGAGGGATCTGGGGGTCTAAAAGACCCCAAACTGGGAAGGTGCCACCTAAATCTATACTGGCTCAAACATTTTGAGAGGTATTCCCTCTTCATAAGAGCTTCATCTGGCTCTGATAAAGGGGGGAAACTCCTCGAAACACATAAGTTTCATCTGGCTCTGATGAAGGGGGGAACCCCTTGAAACATGTAAGCTTCATCTGACTCTGGTAAATGGGGGATACTCCTGGAAACATGTAGGCTTCACCTGGCTCTGATGAAGGGGGGGGGGATACCCCTTAAAACACGCAAGCTTCACCTGGCTCTACTGAAAAGGCGATACCCCTTGAAACACATAAGCTTCATCTGGCTCTGATGAAGAAGAGATACCTCTGGAAACATGTAACTTTCACCTAGCTCTGATGAAGGGGGATACCCCTGGTAACACGTAAGCTTCACCTAGCTCTAAAGAAAGGGGATACCTCTGGAAATACGTAAGCTTCACCTGACTCTGATGAAGGGGGATACCCCTGGAAACACATAAGCTTCACTTGGCTCTGATGAAGAGGGGATACCCCTTGAAACCCGTAAGCCGAATAGATCCAGATGGCATCTTCCCGAGCCTAGGAACACATGCAGTAGATCCAGCAACATTGTCTTTGATGATTTTGCTGCGTTTGTGATTCACAGTCGTTTGTGAGTACTCATCTATTATGTTTTTATTAATGAATGGTATAATAAGAGAATGCGCTAGGCTGGTGCATCCTCTTGTTTTTTTTGCATTTGTACTATGATATCAGAGCTTCCCCAGTCCTAAGAGGGCAGCAAAGTGTGGCGATCTCCTTTCAGAATTGAAGTGAGTGAGAATCATCGGGGTCTGGGCACCACAGTTGTGCGCAGGAGGTGGTTATTGTTGTTTACTTAAAAGGTTATGTAGGGAGGGGAGGGGTGGAGGAGCTGGGCCAACACAGTCAGTAATTAGATACTCCAAAAAGAAAAGCAGATTATGACGTGCAAGGAAGGAGGGGGCTGTTCTAGGGAACGGACTCTCCTGGGAGTAGTAAAACTTTACGACCACTACCATTTTAAGTCCACAGGCACAAATAAAAATAATCTGTACAATGGAAAAACACTGCAAAAGAATTTAATATAAATTATTTTTCTGTGCTTTTATCTGCAAGTTTTTATGTTGGTGACAGGGTCTCTTTCAGCTTGTGTTACATAAGCACTATACTTGTCCCGATGTAGTTTTCTTTAGGGAACAAAGTATAGGTCCAGGATTGGCAAAAATAGAGGCTTCTCTGTAACCATCAGAGGCCCACATATCTGGGTATCTCCCTTTGTGCGGGGAGCGCGCTGCACGGCGCGCTCGCCAGCACAGAGACTGGTGTCTCACGAGAGCCCCAGGCCCCGTAACAAGGGCTGGACCTGATCGCTGTGATGGCCTCTGATTGGCTATCAAAGTGATCAGTTACTGTGAAGCCTGCCCCTGTTTTTTTTGTTTTTTTTTTTAAAAAAAATAAAATTATTAATAATAATAATAATAATAATAATAAAAAAAATTAAATAAATAAAAAAAATACCTAGATCAAGGGTTGATCTAGGTCAGCGCCAGGGCTAGTGTTTGGGTCAAGGTCAGGATCAGTATTTATTTATTTTCTTTGGGACAGGATTTTTTTTTTTTTTTTTTAGGATCAGTGTCTTAGCTAAGATAAAAAAAAAAAAAAAACGGAGCACTATTGTTTTTGGGCTGTAATACAGGTACAAACAACTAACATACACATATGTGGTATGTCTGCGCTCATTAGGTGCAGGAGAATTTAATTTGCGTTGCTCTTTGATGGAAGGTTATAGTAGTAGCAAGTAATATACAGCTACATTTTTTAAAAAATATATTTTTTTACTATTTTGGACCAGTTTTCAGAGGCCCGCATAGGTCCAGGATTGGCAAAAATTGAGGCTTCTCTGTATCCATCAGAGGCCCGCATATTTGCGTATCTCCCGTGCTGCTGCATGGCGCGCTCCCAGCACAGAGACTGGGGTCTCACGAGAGCCCCAGGCCCGGACCAAGGATTGGACCTGATCGCTGTGATGGCCTCTGATTGGCTATCAAAGTGATCAGTTACTGTGAAGCCCGCCCCTGTTTTTTTTTTCTTTTCTTTTTTTCTCTCTCTTCTTGCAGAAAAAAAAAAGTGTGAAAAAATAAAAAAATAAAATTAGTAATAAAAAATAAATAAATAAAAAAATACCTAGATCAAGTTTTGATCTAGGTCAGTGTCAGGGCTAGTGTTTGGGTCAAGGTCAGGATCAGTATTTATTATTTATTTATTTTTTTGGGACAGGATTTTTTTAGTTTTTTTTCTCTCTTCTTGCAGAAAAAAAAGTGTGAAAAAATAAAAAAATAAAATTAGTAATAAAAAATAAATAAATAAATAAATACCTAGATCAAGGTTTGATCTAGGTCAGTGTCAGGGCTAGTGTTTGGGTCAAGGTCAGGATCAGTATTTATTATTTATTTATTTTTTTGGGACAGGATTTTTTTAGTTTTTTTTCTCTCTTCTTGCAGAAAAAAAAGTGTGAAAAAATAAAAAAATAAAATTAGTAATAAAAAATAAATAAATACCTAGATCAAGGTTTGATCTAGGTCAGTGTCAGGGCTAGTGTTTGGGTCAAGGTCAGGATCAGTATTTATTTATTTATTTTTTTGGGACAGGATTTTTTTTAGTTTTTTATAGTATCAGAGTGTTTTATCTCAGATAAAAAAAAAAAAAAAAAATAAAATGGAGCACTATTGTTTTTGGGCTGTACTAAAGGAACAAACAACTAACATACACATATGTGGTATTTCTGTGCTCATTAGGTGCAGGAGAATTTAATTTGCATTGCTCTTTGATGAAAGTAGTAGCAAGTAATATACAGGTACATTTTAAATATATATATATATATATATATATATATATATATATATATATATATATATATATATATTTTTATTTTTTTTTATTATTTTGGGCCAGTTTTCCTTTGATAATAATAAAAAAAAAAAAAAATCAGGAGATATTCATTACCATTTACTACCAAAAAAAGCCCAATTTGTCCTAAAAAAAACAAGGTACAATCGACATGGATGCACAAAGTATATGTACGGTTTTACTAACCCATGTCAAAGTTTCAAAATTGTGCCTAGGCATTTAGATTTGTTTTATTCTTAGGCGCCAAAGGGGTAACAAAAGCAACATAAAGCAGAACTGAAAGCTCATGTAGAAGAAACTGCGAGCAGGCAGAGTGTTATCGCAGAAGAAACATGCAACGTCTGGTCTGCGATACAATACACCTACCTGCCTGCTAGCCGTTTTTAGCGACGTGTAAACTACCTGCGCATGCACAGCTCAGATTACATCACCAGCACGGGTCCCTGTGTGCTGGGGTGACCGACTTCTGTGCATGTGCTGGAATATTGTCACCCTGCACAAGCCAATGGAGATGCCTGAAGACTGGCACTGGGGAGGGACCCAGACCATTACAGAAGAGGTAGGTTTAGTTCCGCTTTAATTTTTACTTCCCCACTCCACTTTTGCTGAGAAAAAAAAAAAAAAAAAAAACATTCCCCCTCTGGGTGATCTAGGCACATTGCAAGAATTTTGACAAACTGTAGCAGATTCCTTTATATATTCTGAAAAAATAGCGGTTTCTCCGTTTCCATGTTCAGAGTTAATGTGATTGGGAGTGTTTTTATCATTCTCAATCAGCTGCTGCAGGGTTCTAATGAGAAAAGTGTCAGGGTATGCATCCCTTTGGATGCAATTTCCCTTTCGGAGTATCTCACCAACAATGACATTTGTGTTGCAGAGGATGCCCAAAATCTGACTTGTATCTTAGTGAAGACTTCTAAGAAGACCAGTGAGCCAATCACACAAGCAGGAAATGACATTCCTGGGGGGCATTC
Source organism: Pelophylax lessonae (assembly GCF_965119305.1). Taxonomy (NCBI): domain Eukaryota; kingdom Metazoa; phylum Chordata; class Amphibia; order Anura; family Ranidae; genus Pelophylax; species Pelophylax lessonae. The sequence goes on from NC_138774.1 coordinate 282,028,663, forward strand.
TCTATACCAACTGTGCACAGAATGCCTCCAGGTGGCCATATTGCATTTTACAGATTACAGCGCTTCAGATTGAAAAGGAAAAGTCATTTCTAATAACATTCAATTACAATATGACTTGTGACGCAACTGTATATGCTAGATTATTTTTTATGTTTTTTATTTGCCAATTCCCCCCACAAAAGTGTAGAGGAAGGGTTATGAAGGCAAGGAGGAGGAGTTTTTGAGGTGAAGAGAAAGGGTTATGAAGAAAAGGAGGTGGGTTTTGGAGTTGAATAGGAGGGGTTATGAAGGCAGGGGGGAAGGAGATAAGGAGGAATGGGTTATGGAGGTGAGAAAGGGGAAGTAGATGAGGAGGTGGGGCAATGGAGAGGGGAGGAGACTAGGAGGAGTTATTGCTGTTTTTTTTTTTTTTTAGGGGGAGGAGGGGTTATGAGGGCGAGGAAGAAGGAAAAGAAGGAAAATAAGGAGGAATGTGTTATAGAGGTGAGAAAGGGGAAGTAGAGGAGGAGGTGGAGGTGGGGTAATGGAGAGGAGAGGAGCAGTTGTAGAAGGGGTTTTTAGGCGGGAGGAATGATGAGGGAGAGATGAGAAAAAGGATTTATGGAAATGAGAAGGGGGAAGTGAGGAGGGGTTATGGCAATGAAAAGAGGAGGGGTTATGGCAATGATAAGACGAAGGGTAGGACAATGATAAGAGGAGGGGTATGACAAGGATAAGAGGAGGGGTATGACAAGGATAAGAGGAGGGGTTATGGCAATGATAAGATGATAAGAGGAGGGGTATGACAAGGATAAGAGGAGGGGTTATGGCAATGATAAGATGATAAGAGGAGGGGTTATGGCAATGATAAGATGATAAGAGGAGGGGTATGACAAGGATAAGAGGAGGGGTATGACAAGGATAAGAGGAGGGGTATGGCAATGATAAGAGGAGAGGCATGGCAATGATAAGACGAAGAGTATGACATGATAAGAGGAGGGGTATGACAAGGATAAGAGGAGGGGTATGACAAGGATAAGAGGAGGGGTTATGGCAATGATAAGATGATAAGAGGAGGGGTATGACAAGGATAAGAGGAGGGGTATGACAAGGATAAGAGGAGGGGTATGGCAATGATAAGAGGAGAGGCATGGCAATGATAAGACGAAGAGTATGACATGATAAGAGGAGGGGTATGACAAGGATAAGAGGAGGGGTATGACAAGGATAAGAGGAGGGGTTATGGCAATGATAAGATGATAAGAGGAGGGGTATGGCAATGATAAGATGATAAGAGGAGGGGTATGACAAGGATAAGAGGAGGGGTATGACAAGGATAAGAGGAGGGGTATGACAAGGATAAGAGGAGGGGTATGACAAGGATAAGAGGAGGGGTATGACAAGGATAAGAGGAGGGGTATGACAAGGATAAGAGGAGGGGTATGACAAGGATAAGAGGAGGGGTATGACAAGGATAAGAGGAGGGGTATGACAAGGATAAGAGGAGGGGTATGGCAATGATAAGAGGAGAGGCATGGCAATGATAAGACGAAGAGTATGACATGATAAGAGGAGGGGTATGACAAGGATAAGAGGAGGGGTATGACAAGGATAAGAGGAGGGGTTATGGCAATGATAAGATGATAAGAGGAGGGGTATGGCAATGATAAGATGATAAGAGGAGGGGTATGACAAGGATAAGAGGAGGGGTATGACAAGGATAAGAGGAGGGGTTATGGCAATGATAAGAGGAGGGGTTATGGCAATGATAAGAGGAGGGGTTATGGCAATGATAAGAGGAGGGGTTATGGCAATGATAAGAGGAGTGGTTATGGCAATGATAAGAGGAGGGGTTATGACAATGAAAAGAGGAGGGGCATGACAATGATAAGAGGAGGGGCATGGCAATGAAAAGAGGAGAGGCATGGCAATGATAAGAGGAGGGGTATGGCAATGATAAGAGGAGGGGTATGACAAGGATAAGAGGAGGGGTATGACAAGGATAAGAGGAGGGGTTATGGCAATGAAAAGAGGAGGGGTTATGGCAATGAAAAGAGGAGGGGTTATGGCAATGAAAAGAGGAGAGGTTATGGCAATGAAAAGAGGAGGGGTTATGGCAATGAACAGAGGAGGGGTTATGGCAATGAAAAGAGGAGGGGTTATGGCAATGAAAAGAGGAGGGGTTATGGCAATGAAAAGAGGAGGGGTTATGGCAATGAAAAGAGGAGGGATATGGCAATGATAAGAGGAGAGGTTATGGCAATAATAAGAGGAGGGGGTTAGGGAAATGATAAGAGGAGGGGTTATGGAAATGATAAGAGGAGGGGTTATGGAAATAAGAGAAGGAGTTATGGCAATGAGGAGGGGGAGGAGAGGTCGGTGTTCTCTGTAATCCATCACAAATGATGTAGGCAGGGCTGACACCACATACTTAGGAATTTAAAGCGGTGTTGTCACGTCAAAGAGGAAGGTAGGAGCACACTGAATTTCTGGCCCATCAAAAGTTATTTTTCTGTACCTGCAGCATGGTTAAAGGGATGAAAAAAATGGGGAAATGTGCATGTAGTGCAGAAATGGACAAAATATGCTTTTTTTAATTTTTTTATTTCACACTTTAAATATGCAATTACCTCCTCCAGGCTGAACAGGACTCCTCCGATGGGAGCACCAAAGGCCACGGACACTCCAGCAGCAGCTGCAGCAGACAGCACCTGATTATTAAGAAAAAAAGTGTCACCATTGTCACAATGTACAGCAATGTACTAACTGCGTATTGCAGTTGAAGAGCACGAGACACAGAATGATATACTTCTAAGGCTATGTATAGCTCTATCAAAGGACCTTTGTACCCCCCATGATCCCCCGCTTCTCCATTTTTCAGACATTTGTATTTCAACCTACAAGTACAGTAGCTGTTCAGACAAAACACTAATAAAGCGGACCGGTCATTTTTCATGTTTTATTTTGTTACTCTTAGTTTTACCCCTTTTCTTTAGTAAGAAGTGGGGAGTAAAACAGTCTTATGTATAATTTTTGGATATATCTCTCTTTTTTCTATCCCTGAATTAGCTGTATTTTACTGTAAAACATTACTTTGACTCTAAACCCCCCCCCCCCCCCCCCGTTCACACCGGTGCAACTTGACATGTCCAAGTCGCACCCTATTGCCAGCAATGGAAAAGGTCAAAATCGGTGCGACGGCCATTTTGGAAAATTAGCTCCTGCACAGTTTGGCGATTTCAGGGACGACTTGCATAGACATGTGCGTCTATAGGATCCGGTGCGAAGGCCAGTTTCGCGGTGCCGCGCCCATTTGGAAAATTAGCTCCTGCACGATGTTTGGCGATTTCAGGGGTGACTTGCATAGACATGTGCGTCTATAGGATCCGGTGCGACGGCCAGTTTTGCGGTGTCGCGCCTATTTTGTAAAATTAGCTCCTGCACAATGTTTGGTGATTTCAGGTGCGACTTGCATGGACATGCATTAAGTCGCACTGATATGTGGCTTTGAAATTATGCGATTTCAAGTGAAGTTGCACGATTTTAAAGCCGCATTTAGTGTGAACAGGGGCTTAGTGTTGCTCATGGGCGAAATTCTGTGGAAATATATGCCACGGTCTTTACTGTTTGTTTGGGGTTTCCTCTTCTTATGTTTTCTTGTAAAACTACAAAACCCTAAGGCCCCTTTCACACCAGCGGACCAATTGGGTCCACCTGTCTGTTTTTTTAGGCGGACCCGATCGGACCACCTATTGATCTCTATGGGGCGGCGGATGTCAACAGACATGGGACCGCTGTCATACTAGAAAAAATTAATTTATAATCCTGCGCTTGAGGGGTCACTGTGTGGCTTGATCTTTTAGAAACGTGACTCCGCTGGTTTAGCCGCCATTTCCGCTGTGCTGCCACTCCCTAAAGGTCAGGGGAACCCAGATAAACCTCTAAAAGGAAAAAAACACAGAGGGAGCACCAGCCTAGCGCATTACCTTTTGCAACAATTTATTTTTAAAAAAGTACATACAGCATTGTCTCAGTGTCGGTTCACACTAGGGCGACACAACTTCGGGCGAGTTATGCCGTCGCCCGTGCACCGCGACTTCGGCGCGGCTTGCAACGACTTCAAATAATGGAAGTCAATGCAAGTCGCTCCGATGTCGCCCCGAAGTAGTGCAGGAACCTTTTTCTAAGTCGGAGCGACTTGTGTCGTTCCTATTAGAACAGTTCCCAATTGCACAGCACGGTCTGCTACTTGTCAGGCGAAAAAATCCCAACATTTTATGTTGTCCCCAGAAAAGGAGTTGGAGGGGAAATATTCCGATGGTGACACTAGTTCTGGTGATCTGGGGGGGGATCCCAAAGAATTCCTTTAATTTGCAGGGAATTCCTCTAACTTCCTGTTTGCTATGGGACAGGAAGTGAAGGGATATCTCCCCAATGGGATACAGATGGTTAAAAAAAAAAAAAAATCTTGACGGGGTTATAACCCTCCCTAAGGCTCCATTCACACCTGAGGTTTTTTTTCAGGTGTTGTTTTGGGCTTTTTTTCAGGTGTTTTTTGAAGATATTTAGAGGCAGGCATTGACATCTAACAAAAACACTTGTAACCTGCCAAAAAGAAGCTCATGTACTTTTTTGAGCTTCAGGCGAGAAAACGCTCATATGTGGCCATTGAGATGAATAGGATTTTGATTGTTGAACGTTTTGAAACTATAGACATGTGCGTTTTAACAGCTGAAAAATGCTTAGGTGTGAACAGGGCCTTACTCTATCCAAAATGAAAAAATAAAAATTTGCCTATAGTTCTACTTTAATGAAGGACATAGGGAAAGCATGAAAAATTCTAAAGTTGCATGTTTACCTCTCTTCTCTTGGCTTCATTTTTGCGTACTTGGTGAAAAGGTGGCACAGGATGTTCC
>NC_138774.1:282033757-282046257 GCF_965119305.1 Pelophylax lessonae
ACCTGATCCTCCTCCTTTGCGATATACTTAGGGAAATAGGTGGTCCGATTCTGCCGGCTCGCCTTAGCCTATCCTATCACCTACAAGCGGGTCTCGAACCTGGCTTTGTCCTAAACTAGCTCCCCTTGCTTTCACCCCTTGTTTACATAGGCAGAGTCCTGTCCTGTGTGTGTTCTGGACGATTGGCATAAGCGTGTAAAAATCACAGCAAAGCTGGTTCACCGGCGGCGCGCGCACCCCCTTCCCGCTGTTCTGTCAGATCACCGCTACCCATCAGATTGTGTAACAGAAGTGACGTTCCGACAAAAAACACTTACTGCGCATGCGCTATGCGTTCCGTGACAGGTACCTGTAATCTGATAGAACACCCATGCGGACATCTTAGTACACCCAGCTACGTCTTGAATGTCAGAGTAATTTTAGCAATAAAGTGAGTGTATATAAATAAAGTAAATTGACATCTGTGATGCTGTTTTCATGTTACAATTTGAAAGAAGCTGGAAGCCAGCAGTAGAAAGGTGGCGGAGGCCATGTGGGTACAACCCGCACAATCCCATATACACAATCTTATACCCGCAGTTGATCCAGAGGAAGGCGAAAAAAAACCCCAGCAAAGCATGATCCAATTTGCTACAGCAGAGGAAAAATTCCTTCCTGATCCCCCGAGAGGCAATCGGATATTACCTGGATCAACTTTACCTATAAATATTAGTACCCAGTTATATTATGTACACCTAGGAAAGAATCCAGGCTTTTTTAAAGTATTCTAGTGAGCTAGCCAGAACCATTTTCACAGCTCTTACTGTGAAGAAACATTTCCATATTTGGATACAAAATCGCTTTTCTTCTAAACGTAAAGAGTGCCCCCTTGCCCTCTGTGCTATCCTTAAATTGAATAACTCAACACCAAGTTTCACTATATGGACCCCTTATGTATTTATACATGTTGATCATATCCCCCATAATCTCCTCTTCTCAAGAGAGAATAAATTCAGTTCCTCTAATCTCTCCTCATAGCTGAGCTCCTCCATGCCTCTTATCAGTTTGGTTGCCCTTCTCTGCACTTTCTCCAGTTCTGGATATCCTTTTTGAGAACTGGTGCCCAAAACTGAACTGCATATTCAGATGAGATCTTACTAATGATTTGTACAGGGGCAAAATGATATCTCTCTCTCCTTGGAGTCCATACCTCTCCTAATACAAGAAAGGACTTTGCTTGCTTTGGAAACCGCAGCTTGGCATTGCATGCTATTATTAAGCTTATGATCTACCAGAACACCTAGGGCAGTGATGGTGAACCTTGGCACCCCAGATGTTTTGGAACTACATTTCCCATGATGCTTATGCACTCTGCAGTGTAGTTGAGCATCATGGGAAATGCACTTCCAAAACATCTGGGATGCCAAGGTTCACCATCACTGACCCAGATCCCTCTCCGCTATGGATTCCCGCAGTTCTTCTCCCCCTAGTATGTATGATGCATGCATATTCTTAGCCCCCAAGTGCATAACTTTATCAACATTAAACTTCATTTGCCACATAGTTGCCCAATGAAACAGTGCATTGAGGTCAGATTGTAAGTTGGAGACATCCTGTAAAGAAGTTATACCACTGCAAAGCTTGGAGTCATCTGCAAAGACTGAAATTGTATTTTTAATCCTAGACCCTATATCATGCGCAGTAAGTATTTTTTGGTCAGTACGTCACTTCCGTTACACAATCTGATAGAACACCGGAAGTGCCAGATCACATACTAGGTATCTGGCGCAGCAGGGCCACCTTGCCACCATAGATCTATGTTATACGGTCAGCAAGGGGAGAAAAAGAGACAGTGTGGTAAGGACATTTAGAACCCCGTCTGTCCAGGTTTGAGGTTCAGGAACACAGCTCTTCTGCATTGCAGATCTCTGTACCTGACTGGACAGGGTCCTAAGTTTTGGTAGCACTACCACCAACTGCAGCCTGCAATAGACTTCAACAGGCTGCCTGCAGTGGGGCTGAATGCTGCGCCTGTCCCTCCCAGGTGCACTAAAACCCCCGGGAGAGACGCACAGCAACAAGACGCCCCAGTGTGCAAGGGATCTAAATGGTCAGAGCACCCAAATTGTTTTCTCTCTGATGGAAGGATGTCTGTGCTTCAACTCTAAGATCTGCAAACATGATAACTCTTCAGGGTGGATTTGACCTGTGAGTAGTTACAGGAGGGGTCCTTTTATTGCAGTTTTAGCAGAGGAATCTGCAGCTAGCAAACTTCTCCCATGCAAGGAGTGAGTATGCCCTATGGTTCTGAGAAGTGGGATTTTTTCTACGAATAGCGTAGGACCCACTGAAAATGGGGTACTTTGACGTAGTGGTGGGCTTAGGCACAATATGGCCATATGGTGGGACTAAATCCCCATATTTACTTTATAAGAGCGGGTGTTTTTAACTAGACTTGCAAGATTTGAAAGCAACTTTTTTTTGTGTATGTGTGCGCTATTATATTGTTCAACTGATTTAAATCAAGTCGATTTATATCACTAGTAAAAAAGCTTGAATTGAATCAACTCAATATAAATCATAATTTTTAAAGAGCATCTCTGTCCCGCAGCGGCTTCTCCTCTGACCCGCTGTTGACTCACCGACAGACCCCATTCACTTTAATGGGACGGCTGGTGATGCGGCAGTGACACAATAAGGTGAGGGACGTGGCGGCAGCAGGTGAGTGGATGCCCTCTAACAGGAGCTGCCATGATGGATCTGAAATGACAGGTGCTCTTTAAATGTAAGGACTCATTCTTGCTGGTAGATAGAATCTTTAACCGATTGCCGACCGCCGCACGACTATTTACTGCGGCGGTCAGCCCCTCACAGGCAAAGCGTCGTAGGGCTACGTCACTAGCCTGTGAGGGTCTAGGGAGCAAGCGCGGGCCCCTGGAGGCGCGCCCCCGATGTCCGCCGGGCACTCGGGATCGTCCGTTACATCGGGAGAACAGCAGGCGGCTAATGTAAACAAAGCCGTCTGTCATTCTCCCCTGTGTAAGAATGGTGATCATACGGTTCTACTATGTAGGACCCTTGATCACTGTTCTTACACATCAAGCCACAGCCAATCACAGTTAGAATCACGCCCCTAGGGACACACTTAACCCCTCCCTCTCAAAAAAGTTAACCCCTTCACTGCCAGTGTCATTTTTACAGTAACAGTGCATATGTATAGCACTGATTACTGCAGTAATGTCACTGGTAAGCCCAAAAGTGTCAAAAATGTCAGCCAAGGGTCCGATCTGTCCGCCGCAATGTCGCAGTCCCGCAAAAAAAAAAATCGCAGATCGCCATTACTCGTTAAAAAAAAAAAACAACAAAAATGACAAAAATCTTTCCCTTAGTTAGTAAAACGCGATAACTTTTGCGCAGACCAATCAAAATACGCTTTTTGCGATTTATTTTACCAAACATATGTAGCATAAAACAAATTGGCCGAAAATGTTAAAAAAGTTTGATTTTTACATTTTTTTGGGGGGAATTTCATATAAAAAAAATGTGAAAAATATTGTTATTTTTGCAAAATTACGCTCTTTTTTGTTTATAGCGCATGATCAAAAAATCGCACAGGTGATCAAATACCACCAAAAGAAAGCTCTGTTTGTGGGAAAGAAAGGACATCAAATTTGTTTAGGTACAGCGTCGCACGACCGCGCAATTGTCCGTTAAAATCACGCAGTGCCGAATCGCAAAATAGGCCCTGGTCAGGAAGGGGGTAAAATCTTCCGGGGCTTAAGTGGTTAATATTTGCAATCAAAATGAAGATTTCCTATTTAGAATAATAAGCTGTCAGGTTAGTAAAACAGCGATATCAGAACCGATATAATCATACAGTTTGTAGTGTACATAGATTTACAAAACAATGGGATAAAGGAATATTCCTGAACTTTGTTTGATCTCATGGGTACTGTGAAATTGTTTGAGTGCATCAATGCAGTGCATGTTTATCTCTGGATTAATTGAATGAGTTTACCAAAAATGTAAATACTGCAGAATATACAGCCTCATGCTACATAACTAAGCTCCATTTCATGCTGAATAAACTAAATTAATAATGTATCCTAAACAGAAAATGATGTTTAGATAGATTTTTATTCCAAATCATTTTATTAAAAATAAATTTGATAAAAATTTAAAAACAAATCAGATTTAAATAAAAAACAAAAAAAAAAAAAAATCAATGAATTTATATCCACCCTGCAACTCTTATTTCCCTCTATGAGAAAATCAACTAGAAAGGGGGGGGAGACACCCAAAAACAACAGCATAACTTCAGAGTTTGACCTACCTCGGGGATACCGGAACCGCAGGCATATGGTGCAAAGTTGCGGACCAACAGGACAGCAAGGAAGGCGAATAGGAGAGCCCATAGAATGTACATGACATAATTCAAGATGTAAGGAAACGCCCCCTGCAAACATCAAAAAAAAAAAAAGATAATTAGACAGCAAATGAATGCAGGAGACATGTCACCGCCAAAAAAATGACCGAAGAGTGTAAAGAATGTATACTGTTATATATATATATATATATATATATATATAAAAAAGTAAAAAAAGTAGTGAGACACCTCTGCTTGTTTTATATGTGCAGTTGGGGGGGGAGGGGCTTTGTTTTTAGGGGCCATCCATCCTTTAGGCTGCAAGGGCAGCGGATGCAAGTTATCACATGTCATGGTCGCGACGCTTTGCTTTGTCCCAAGTCAAAAGCGATATTGCCTGTTGCTTTTGGTGGGTACTACTGCTGCAAAATGCCACCCACTCAAGCGAATGGGCACATGCCCCAACTGTGTGCAATGCATGCAGTTGTGCTCTGCTGGTGCAGCATTTTTTAGGGGTTAAAACAGGCAGTAAGGAGGCATCATATTACCGCTTCACCGCCTGACAGGCGCCTCTGAAAAGCAACCTGAACACAGATTGTTTTCAGAGGCGCTGCAAGGTTGCAAACTTAGCCTAAAAGTGTTACTAACCCTCGTTTTGCATTGTTCTTTCCTATGTACTACCATGATAACCCTACCTTATACTGTATCTTTGTTCTACAGTGGGGACTGCACCCCCCCCCTTTTTGTTTTTATATTATATACTCTGTTTGATGTTCACTGTTCTTTTACTTTTTTGCAAATTCAAATAAAAAAATATATTGGTCTCTAAAAAGGGTTACTAAACCCACAACAGTAAAATGAGTCTGTATATGCAATATATGCTATAAAGCAAGCTCGTTATAATCACTGTGGAACCTAAGGGGTTAATCCTCTGCATTGTGTAGAAAGGCTGCTTGATCCTGTATGCACAGATCCTCCCCTTCTTCCACTGTCCCCAATCTATTTAGAACAGAGCCTTGGGGGCACTCTGCCCATGCTCAGCTTTTGTGTATTGCTAGAGAGTTGTTTTTCTAGGAAAGGTGCACGTGATTAGCACAGGGCCAATCAGCATTGACCAGACAGAGGGTCAGGGGTCCTGCAGCCTCATGGAACAATCAGAGGAAAATGAAAAACGCTTCCTACAAGCTTTAACCAGAAAGTGATATAAGTCACAAGACTGCTATATACTGCTGATGAGAAAAAGTATTTAGCAGTTTATATTTACTAAAATAATTGAATTCCCATGTTCTGTGTACTGTGGGAGACCAGATACAGTGTCTGCAGGCTCCTGGGGAGATCAGATATAGTGAATGCAGGCTCCTGGGGAGATCAGATATAGTGAATGCAGGCTCCTGGGGAGACCAGATATAGTGAATGCAGGCTCCTGGGGAGACCAGATATAGTGAATGCAGGCTCCTGGGGAGACCAGATATAGTGAATGCAGGCTCCTGGGGAGACCAGATATAGTGAATGCAGGCTCTTGGGGAGATCAGATATAGTGAATGCAGGCTCCTGGGGAGACCAGATATAGTGACTGCAGGCTCCTGGGGAGATCAGATATAGTGAATGCAGGCTCCTGGGGAGACCAGATATAGTGACTGCAGGCTCCTGGGGAGACCAGATACAGTGACTGCAGGCTCCTGGGGAGACCAGATACAGTGCATGCAGGCTCCTGGGGAGATCAGATATAGTGAATGCAGGCTCCTGGGGAGACCAGATATAGTGACTGCAGGCTCCTGGGGAGACCAGATATAGTGAATGCAGGCTCCTGGGGGAACCAGATACAGTGCATGCAGGCTCCTGTGGAGATCAGATATAGTGAATGCAGGCTCCTGGGGAGATCAGATATAGTGAATGCAGGCTCCTGGGGAGACCAGATATAGTGACTGCAGGCTCCTGGGGAGACCAGATATAGTGACTGCAGGCTCCTGGGGAGACCAGATATAGTGACTGCAGGCTCCTGGGGAGACCAGATATAGTGACTGCAGGCTACTGGGGAGACCAGATATTGTGATTGCAGGCTCCTGGGGGAACCAGATACAGTGAATGCAGGCTCCTGGGGGGACCAGATATAGTGAATGAAGACTCCTGGGGGAACCAGATACAGTGAATGCAGGCTCCTGGGGAGACCAGATATAGTGACTGCAGGCTACTGGGGAGACCAGATATTGTGATTGCAGGCTCCTGGGGGAACCAGATACAGTGAATGCAGGCTCCTGGGTGAACCAGATACAGTGAATGCAGGCTCCTGGGGGGACCAGATATAGTGAATGAAGACTCCTGGGGGAACCAGATATAGTGAATGAAGACTCCTGGGGGAATCAGATACAGTGAATGCAGGCTCCTGGGGGAAACAGATACCCAGCTGCAATTGTTCCCCCACAGGCTCTTCCCCTGAGAGCTGAGGGGTCAAACACCGCTGATTGCTCAGTTCTCCCCTCTAATAGTCACCGCTCTCTGCTCAGAGCAGTGCATGCCAATTCCCAGCATCCAGGATACAATTCAAAGATCATTCTAAGCTCTCACCTCTGACCCTCCAAGGATTAACTCAGACCAACTTCTCCATTCCGGACAGTTATTCCTGTCTGCGAATTCCACATTCACAGATTTCCAGCAGCACTGCTCATGGTTAAACCAGAAGCCGGAGACACAAATCCCCTCCTTCAGGTCCGTCATCCAATGTGAGGAAATGTCAATCAGACCAGCTAAGGAACCTGAAATCAAAGCAGATCATACTGGTGACAATCACTTCTCTCATATTCATATGTATGAATGTGTAAGAGAAAGACTTCCGCAATTTACATCTATTTATCCCAAACCGCTAACACTAAACAGCGATGTCACTTACCCACTTGACCTCCGGAAGGTTTACCCCCCTTTGACCAAGCCAAACACTGCATTACTTTAACTGACAATTGCGCTGTCATGCAACGCTGTACCCACTATGGGGGAGGTGCTTTTACCTAGGGGAAGGCAAAGACCTGTGTTCCTGCTTGGCAGAAACACAGGATCTGTGCCTTTACTTCTGACAGAATGACAATTTTCCTTTGTTTACATTGGCAGATTGAGGTTTTGCCTGTGTCCTGTGTAATCGGAGGGTGCCAGCAGACATCGAGCCCGCGGTACCCGCTGCTGGGTTCCCGCTGTGTATAATCACACCGGGAGTGGGGCACCGGTGGTGCGCCCCAGACCCAGAAGTGTCAGATCACGCACTAGGTACGTGCCGTGGCACAGGGCGGCTGCCCTGCCGCAGTATACCTATCTCAATCCAGAGCGCTAAGTGTCATATCTGTCCACTGCTTCGTTCCTCTCTTATATGCATGAGTCACTTCTGACAAGTTTTCTTGACACCAAAGAATATGAAAACCCAACATTTCATATTCCTGATATATACCTGCTGCTGTACCATGTACTTGTATGAGAAAGTATCCTGTTCTCTCTGTATTGTGTGAAATCTCTGGTGTTCCTGCCAGTCCCTTTGCTTTCCAATTAAAAACTGACCACGCCAAGCACAAGAACACAGTGTGGTCAGTTCTCTAGCTGTTTTGGGAATTCGGCCTGCTCTCCTCCAATGATCAGACTTGTCCTGACATGGCCCCCTGCCTTCGCACACCCATTCACTGGGAAGTCCAGTGTGCTGCTGCTTCTCCTCCCCCCAGCTCTTATGCTGCTGAGAACAGAGGGAATGTAATCACGTATAAAAAAAGGGAGAGAAAAAAAAAAAAAGAAGGTATTTATAATCTATTAATGTTTTGCCTTTCATTTGTTTTTCAACCTGAATGGGTTGTTTTATAAGGTGGGGATAATGAGGTACCTGGCGCTGCCCTAATATAATTATAATTACGGGTACTATATTATATATGTGGGGTTAGTTCATATATATATATATACATACATAAGGTGCAGTGTATAAACCAATAAATACACTGCACCTTATGTATGTATATATATATGAACTAACCCCACATATATGATATAGTACCTGTAATTATAATTATATTAGGGCAGCGCCAGGTACCTCATTATCCCCACATTTATCTAATATTGACCATTGGTCTATATTTTAGAGGTAGGCAGCAGCCATCTTTAGGAAATCTAGAAATAGATTGTTCTCTCCATAGCGCGGATATTACTGTGAACCATGTTTTATAAGGTGATCCTTTACATCCATCCAAACGGTTCTGAATCTATCGGGGACAATTCCTTTACCTGCAAACAAACCGATCAGCAGCATTAACATCCATCCCGAGAAAGCATCACTAACACTGTGCAAAAGTGCCCATGTGGATTCTTTACTCTTGCTTAGGATCTGTGAAAGAAAGTGTTACAGGTCATTACTGGCTACATTAGAATTTTACATACAGTATATATATATATATATATATATATATATATATATATATATATATATATATACACACACACACCAAATTTCAGTTTCTCTGAAAATTAGATTACACTGCTCAAAAAAATGAAAGGAACTCTTTGAAAACACATCAGATCTCAATGGGGAAAAATCTCATGCTGGATATCTTTACTGGTATGGACTGGGTAATGTGTTAGGATCTATACTGGTATGGACTGGGTAATGTGTTAGGATCTATACTGGTATGGACTGGGTAATGTGTTATGATCTCTACTGGTATGGACTGGGAAAATGCAGGGGTGTCCAAACTATGGTCCTCCAGCTGTTCAGGAACTACAATTCCCATGATGCATTGTAAATATCTGACATTCACAGACATAACGGGAATTGAAGTTCCTGAACAGCTGGAGTGCCATAGTTTGGACACCCCTGGGGTAATGTGTTAGGATCTATACTGGTATGGACTGGGTAATGTGTTAGGATCTATACTGGTATGGACTGGGTAATGTGTTAGGATCTATACTGGTATGGACTGGGTAATGTGTTAGGATCTATACTGGTATGGACTGGGTAATGTGTTAGGATCTATACTGGTATGGACTGGGTAATGTGTTAGGATCTATACTGGTATGGACTGGGTAATGTGTTAGGATCTATACTGGTATGGACTGGGTAATGTGTTAGGATCTATACTGGTATGGACTGGGTAATGTGTTAGGATCTATACTGGTATGGACTGGGTAATGTGTTAGGATCTATACTGGTATGGACTGGGTAATGTGTTAGGATCTATACTGGTATGGACTGGGTAATGTGTTAGGATCTATACTGGTATGGACTGGGTAATGTGTTAGGATCTATACTGGTATGGACTGGGTAATGTGTTAGGATCTATACTGGTATGGACTTGGTAAGGTGTTAGGATCTATACTGATATGGACTTGGTAATATGTTAGGATTTATACTGGTATGGACTGGGTAATGTGTTAGGATTTATACTGGCATGGACTGGGTAATGTGTTAGGATCTATACTGGTATGGGCTGGGTAAGGTGTTAGGATCTATACTGGTATGGGCTGGGTAATGTGTTAGGATCTATACTGGTATGCACTGGGTAATGTGTTATGATCTATACTGGTATAGACTGGGTAATGTGTTAGGATCCAAACTGGTATGGACTGGGTTATGTGTTAGGATCTATACTGATATGGACTTGGTAATATGTTAGGATTTATACTGGCATGGACTGGGTAATGTGTTGGGATCTATACTGGTATGGATTGGGTAATGCATTAGGATCTATACTGGTATGGGCTGGGTAAGGTGTTAGGATCTATACTGGTATGGGCTGGGTAATGTGTTATGATCTCTACTGGTATGGACTGGGTAATGCAGGGGTGTCCAAACTATGGTCCTCCAGCTGTTCAGGAACTACAATTCCCATGATGCATTGTAAATATCTGACATTCACAGACATAACGGGAATTGAAGTTCCTGAACAGCTGGAGGGCCATAGTTTGGACACCCCTGGGGTAATGTGTTAGGATCTATACTGGTATGGACTGGGTAATGTGTTAGGATCTATACTGGTATGGACTGGGTAATGTGTTAGGATCTATACTGGTATGGACTGGGTAATGTGTTAAGATCTATACTGGTATGGACTGGGTAATGTGTTAGGATCTATACTGGTATGGACTGGGTACTGTGTTAGGATCTATACTGGTATGGACTGGGTACTGTTTTAGGAAGGAAAGATGTCACATCATTTGATGGAAATGAAATGAAATTATTCTAACAGACTTTCTTTCCAGAGTCCCAGTTGGGCAACAAGGAATGGTCTCTACATGTGGAGGTTTTTCAGGCGCAGATGGCCTGACGGATCATTGGAAATACAGCGGGTCCTGTGCGTTTCTTCAAGTCCTGGTCATCCTCGGGTTTCTACGAAAACCCTAAAACAGAAGTTGTGGAGTTAGTGGCAGTGATGCCTTATTGGCCAATAAGGCCACGGTTCCCTTTGCTAGCACTGTTCAGCTACCGGAACCCAGTGCCCCTTCTCATCATGCCAGACCTTCTGTCACTGGGTGCGTTTCTACATCCATGTCCAGCCCAGTTACATCGGATGGTCTGGTTCTTGAGATTGGAGATCCTCAGCTGCTCCCCCAGAGTCATCTTTCTCTTTCTCTTGAATAGGAGAGTGAACACAAACAAAGTTTACGGGAGAATCTGGTCAAAGTCTGTGCAATATAGGTCTGCTGCTGACAGATCATGTACTGATCTAGAAGTTCTAAATATTCTGGGCTTCCTCCAGTCGGATTTAGATCTGGCTCCATCGATCAGCTAC
This sequence comes from Pelophylax lessonae, assembly GCF_965119305.1. Lineage (NCBI taxonomy): Eukaryota > Metazoa > Chordata > Amphibia > Anura > Ranidae > Pelophylax > Pelophylax lessonae. The sequence goes on from NC_138774.1 coordinate 282,044,852, forward strand.
TTCAAAGTACAAGTGTCAGCTTTATCAGCCTTCACAGGTGTTTCCAGATTGAGGCATCTTTCCTGTCCAACATTTTGTCAAGGGAGCAACTAGGTTCAAAACTCAGAGTAAGCGGAGGTTTTCCAAATGGAATCTTATTCTCAACTCTTTCTCGGGAATTGGAGTGGAGTGTTCTAGGACTGTCTCCGTTAAAGGCCTCTCTGTCATGTTTGCCTTTCTCTTGGCTATCACGTCGGCATAAAAAGCCTCAGAGGTTGATTTACTGGTCATGGAGAACTTTTCTTAACGTTCGAGCAGCTTTTACCTATGTTGACTCAATTCTCATGGGTACATCAGTCTTTCATGGGTACCAAGAAATTGTTCTGCCAACCTTTGGGGTACTAACTTTCGTCCTTTAAACGTTGGAGAGGTCGCCCTGTGGCTTAGTTGGTTAAAGCGCATGTCTAGTAAATAGGGAATCCCAAGTTTGACTCTCAGCAGTGCCTTCCTTTGGTTCTAGGAATCTCTCAGATATTGTGAAATGATATCTACAATCTAGAACTTCCTTTAGGCTTCAGAAACCTGTTCATCCTTTTTTACGGAAAAGACAAAGGAAAATGTGCCTCATCTAGGACGATTGTCGCATGGATTGTCTGGGCCATCCGACAGGCTCACAGAGCTAAGGGCTTGGCTCCTTTGGGGATGGTGACCGCTCGCTTGACCAGGAGTGTGCCCACATCCTGGGCAGCTTTGCAGCATGTGGTTCCCAATGTAATTAGTAGGATGACCTTGTGGTCCCCGATCAATACATTTATGGCTCATTATTGTGTAGAGCCGGCCTCTTTATCTTCTGTTAATTTTTGGTTTACAAATTCTGTGGCGGTGGACAGTGTCAATTAAACCCTTTTCTTTGGTTCTGCAATTGCCCACCCGGGTGTGTATGGCAAGTTATCTCCCATATGTATGCTGCCATGGAGTCTGTCAGGAAAACGGAAAATTTCCTATCAAATACTTACTGTAATTTTCCTTTCCTGATGGACTCCATGGCAGCAGGAGTTCCCACCCAGAGTCATGAGTAGGCTATTTATGGAACGCAGCCTCTGGCTCAGTGCAAAGATTTATGGGGGTGGGGTCCTATAGGGGAGAAGTGGAGGCAGGGTTAACCCATACGTATGCTGCCATGTAGTCCATCAGGAAAGGAAAATTACGGTAAATATTTCATAGGAAATTTTCCGTTTTACAGTAAGTACAAAAATCCAGTTTTCTCTATCGTTCATCGACAGTCGCAGCTTCATATCTTCTTAGACCATTGAGAAGTATTTTCATAAGGGGTGGGAAGACAACGCAAAAAAGAACGTAACTCCCCAAAGGCTAAACGTAGCCAACCAGGTAATATGGAGCTCAACCAGGAACAACTGGAGCTCACC
>NC_138774.1:282048757-282136257 GCF_965119305.1 Pelophylax lessonae
GGCCGCTGCTTTGCAGCCTGGTGCAGGGATACAATTCCATCGGGGAACCGTCGCCCTCTTGTGGTGGCCGGGGCTGCAACAAGCAGTCACTGGCGGCGCTGAGATGGAAAGTTATTTTTATTTTTTTAAAATATTTTTTATTCTCTCCCGGTCATGCCACACAGCCGAAGGTCCCTTTCACACATATCTGATCAGGTTCGCCTGTCAGTTTTTCAGGCAGACCTGATAGGCCCCTCCAGTCTCCTCTATGGAGAGGCTAAGGTCTGCTGACAACTGCCGCCATCCGATCCTGTTGGCCAAAAACAGGCGGATGGTGGTCCTACTTTCCATCTGTCCAACAGATGGAATCAGATGGCATCGGATGGAAATGGACTGCAAGTCCATTTCCATCCGACTGCCCCACAGAGGAGAGCGGGACTGTGTCCACGTTCACTCTGCGGAGCGGACAGGACCTGTCATCCACCTGCTCAGCTGGGATTAGCAGGGAAATCCCCACTGAGCAAGTGGATTCCGCTTAACAGAGGTGCCCGAGTGAAAGGGGCTTATGGTGGCACGAGTTATTGGATGACCTATCGCCCCACCACCTTGCTGCACTGCCGTTCGTTAGTGAGCCACTGCCCGTCACACCATCAAGCCAAGAACACACGGGCCGAATGCCGGGCAACATCACCCCGTTCATTAAAAACTGGCCCCATCCGGCCCATGTGTTTTTTTTTTTTTTAATTGTCAGTTTTTTTGTTTATAGTGCAAAAAATAAAAATCGCACAGGTGATCAAATAAAAATGACAAATCTTTCCCTCTAGTTTGTAGACGCGATAACTTTTGCGCAAACCAATAAAAATACGCTTATTGTGTTTTTTTTTGTTTTTTTTACCAACAATATGTAGCAGAATACAAATTGGCCTAAATTTCAGAAAAAAAAAATATTTTAAATATAATTGTCGCTCTTTTTTTGTTTATAGCGCAAAAAATAAAAAAAATTTAAAAAATAAAAATCGCAGAGGTGATCAAATACCACCAAAAGAAAGCTCTAATTGTGGGGGAAAAAAGGACATCAATTTTATTTAGGTGCAGCGTTGCATGACCACAGAACAGTGAAAGTAACGCAGTTTTGTATCACGAAAAATGGTCTAAGTAATGAAGTGGGGAGTAAATCTTCTGGAGGTCAAGTGGTTAATTAAAAAAAAAAAAAAAATTGTCTATAGTAATTCTCTGCATTAAGGTAAAAAAAAAAACCTGCATTCAGCTCCTCCTTTTAGGCTACATTTCCACTATTGCAACCCCAAAGTCGCACGATTTAGAGTGTGACTTTTAAATGCAGCTGAGTGCAGCTTTGATCCAACTTTACACTCTCTGGATTGAAGTCGCACCAAAAGTCGCATCAAAGTAGTGCAGGCACTTTTTCAAAGTCGCATAGATTGGAACAGGTGCAATTGAAATCAATGGACTGTGACTCGTCAGGCGACTTTACGTGTCCAAAGTCGCATGACAAGTAGCACTAGTGGAAACGTAGCCTTATACTTACCTGCGCCAGATCTTGATCCAGCAATGTGCATGAGAGCAGCAGATCTCTCGGCTATCTCCCTCCTCACTGGACAGAGAAACAGCAGGGAGAGCCATTGACTCCTGCTACTGTCAATCACAGCCAGTGAGAGGGGGGGGGTGGGGGCGGGGCTAAGCCTTGCTCTGTGTGTCAATGAACACACAGAGTCAGCTCGGGAGCGAGCCCACATGAGTGCCCCCAGAGCAAGCAGCCTGCTATGGGTGCACTCGGCAGGGGGGGAGGGGGGGGTCAGGAACACTGCGAGGAGGACCCCAGAAAAGGAGGATCGGGGCTGCTCTTGCAAAACCGTTACAGAGCAGGTAAGTATAACAGGTTTGTTTGTTATTAGAAAAAATATGAATTCCCTTTAAAAAAATTTCGAGTATAGTAACAGATCATTATTTATGCAGCATTATAAGCCCCTCCCCCACCCAGTTTTCAATAATTAAAAAAAAAAAAAAAACCCTCTTTTTGCTCTAAACGCCCTGCATCCCCTTTTCTTGGTAAAGTGGAAGTTGTCAGATCTCTAAGCTCACCGGTTACATCTGCAGCCACCCCCAGCATTTCTCCATACTGTCCTGTCTTCATCCTGCAGCGTCACATCCAAAGCTTCCTGTCCGACTAAAGGTTAAATCTTCTTTCCCCTCCCCCCTCCTCCACTTTATTAATCATTCATCCCCCTGCAATTCACTTAAGCACAAACAAATGTCTTCAAGTGTCCTAAAGCCCGACTCCGGGCAAAAAGCCAAAATACACAAATCAAACACATACATGCGGTCTTATTTTATCTGCCAAAAAGGATTTGTATCTTGTCCAGCCAGTCCTGAACGTTACACAGCTCTGCCACACAGACCAGCTCTGTCTGACAGTAAAAGAAAGCGGATTGTCTCTGCAGCAGTTCAGTAACACTTAACCTGGGCTCACACTTGTGCGGTGCGGGACACTGCTTGTGATCCACATAGGAATCGCACTGCATTCCTATTCAAATCACATGCGATTCTTTTCAGTGCATTTTTTCGCCCTCTGTCATTTTGCATGGGCTCAATTTGTGCTGCACAAAAAAAAAAAAAAAAAAAGGGGGGGGGCATGCATCTTTTTCTTTGCAGCACCGGAGTCAGATGTGTGAACACCCATGCGATACCATTCTTGCAATCGCACTGCGTTTAGCGACCTGCTTTGAGGTGTTGTTATTTTAAAACGTAACTTTACTTTTGTTGAGAAATAAATATTCCCTTCTGGGTGATCTCTGTACATTACAAGGATTATAACAAACTTTGTTGCAGATTCTTACCTTTTGTTATTCTGAAGAAATCATTGTTTGTTCCTCTGTGCTGAGTTGGTCTAATGGGAGTGGTTTCATAATTGTCTATCAGCTGTGGCAGCTGCAGGGCACTAATGAGGGAAGCTGCTGGGCCTGCATCCCTTTAGATGTGTTCCTATTGGGAGTATCTCTCCAAAAATTATATATATATATATATATATATATATATATATATATATATATATATATATATATATATATATATATATATATATATATATATATATATATATATATATATACACACACACACACACATATATATATATATATATATATATATACACACATACATACACACACACACACACATATATATATATATTTTTTTTTTTTTTAAAGCAGAGACCCTAGGGAATAAAATGGCGGTCATTGCAATTTTTTATGTCACACGGTATTTGCACAGTAAAGTTAGCTCAATTTTTTTCTACAATGTGAAAGATGATGTTACGCCAAGTAAATAGATACCCAACATGTCATGTAAAATTGCGCACACTCGTGGAATGGCGCCAAACTTTTGGTACTTATCAATCTCCATAGGCTACGCTTTAAAAATGTTTTACCAGTTTAAAAGGAGGTCTAGCACTAAAATTATTGCTTTTGTTCCAATGTTCGTGGTGCTACCTTACATGTGTGGTTTGGACATTGCTTACATATGCGTACATGACCTACGTATGCGCTCGCTTCTGCGTGCGAGCACAAGGGGACGAGAGTGTTTAATTTTTTTTATTGTTTATTTTATTTAAAAACTTTCCCTTTAATTTATTTTTTTTTTTTATTACTTTTATTCCTATTAAAATGAATATAAACATCCCTTATAATAGGAATAGGGTAGGACAGGTCCTCTTTATGGAGAGATCTGGGGTCTATAAGACCCCAGATCTCTCCTCTAGGCTGGAAAGCCTGAAATAAATATATAAAAAAAAAAAAAAAAAAAAACACAATCTCAAGCTTTCCAGCCAAACACATGGCAGTGTTTACAACTGCTGGGGCCAGGCGCGACGTGAGTCATAGAGATGACTGGGGACCATCTGGTCCTTGGTCAGCTCTATGGGGTAAAGTTACAGAGGAGGTCTAGCACTAGAATTATTGATCTCGCTCTAATGTTCGCAGGGATACCTCACACGTCTTGTTTGAACGTCGCTTACATATGCGGACGTGACCTACGTATATGTATGTGTTCCTTTCTGCGTGCGAGCACGAGGGGACGAGAGTGCTTTCATTTTTTTTTTTTTTTTTTTTTATTGTTTAAAATTTACAATTTTTTTATTTTTACACTTTCCCTTTATTTTTTTTATCACTTTTATTCATATTACAAGGAATGTAAACATCCCTTGTAATAGGAATAAGGTATATGACAGGTCCTCTTTATGGAGAGATCTGGGGTCTATAAGACTCCAGATCTCTCCTCTAGGCTGGAAAGCCTGAAATGAATAAAAAAAAAAACCCATCTCAAGTATTCCAGGTGAACACATGGCAGTGTTTACAACTGCTGGGGCTGGGCGCGACGTTATGACGTTGGGCCCAGTCTCCAAAAGTCATAGAGATGATCGGAGACCATCTGGTCCTCGGTCAGCTGTATGGGGTAAACTTCCACCGCCGGCGGATTCCTTCTCCGTATCGCCAATCGCACAGGCGAGCGGGAGGGAAGGGGATTGAGAGTCCCCTCCTGCCGCCTGTAAAAACATTTGCGCGGCTGAACCGCTGATATGATTGCTTTTTACTGTTCAGGGAATTGCCGAAAAATAAAATAAAAAAAAGGATATCTGAATGATGGCTGCAGCTGCACCCATCATCCAGATATCTCCACTGAAAGCTGAACATCATACGACGTTCAGTGGTATGGAAGTGGTTAATGATCTTTTAGGCCCCACTCGGACCAGCGTACCGATCTGTATGTCCGTGTGAAGGACCGTCTTCAGCCACCCAGGATGCCCAGGTGTTCCAGGGCCGGGGCGAGCAGGCATCCTGTTGAAGTCAACAGGCCGCCAGCTGCACAGACTTCTACGTGCAACCCAGAGTGCACAACCGTGCGGGTCTGACCCAAGAATCGGAATGCAATCTGTCTGCGTTCTGATCCATGCATTGGACCTGCATGATGTGCACCCTTGGATGCACGTGAAGGTCATGCACCTAGCGGCCTGTCATTGACTTCAACAGGCTGCCTGCACATCCCGTCCCGGAACACCTGGGCATCCTGAGTGGCTAAAGACAGCCATTCACACAGGCGTATGAAGATATGAATAAGGGAATAAGAAAATCTGTAAAATGGGAGCTAACACTGGACCTGCTCCCCACTGTACCCCCCAGGATCCTGAGCTGTCAAAGCCCCCGTAAGCCACTTCAACAGTCCCAGGATCTGAAAATCCCCTCTGCTTTCTCTCTTCTCCGTTCAGCACTGCCAGAATGGCCCAGATGGATTCTACTTTATCAGCACCGTCACATGGATGGCGCTGACCAATCAGAATCCCTCCGGTATATACTGGCAGTGCTGGACAGAGAGTGAGCAGCGTGGATTTACAATCCCCAAACTGTTGGAGCGGCTGGCAGGAGCCTTGACAGCTCAGGATCCTGGAAGTACAGCGGGGAACCCTGGGAGTGGGTCAGGTGTTCGGTCACCTATAAAGGTGAACTTACACTTTAATGAACACAGAGCTGGGTTGAAGCAAAGCTTTCCTTCAACGGTGCCCATCTGTCACCAGAACTGGGATCTTCTGCTCAGTGCCTGTCCTTGGCCAACTTTATTAGCCAGCGCAATGACGTCACTCCTGTGCATGTGAAGGAGTCAGTCATCCTGGCACACAGGGATTGTGCCGGCGATGTAAGCTGAGCAGCTCATGAGCAGAAGAATAAGAACAGGCCGGTAGGTGCATTTTTTTTGCAGAAGAGACTTTGCATATCTCTTTGGTAACAAAGAGCTGCCGGCTCGCAGCTTTTGACAGCGGGGCGTTCGTGTATTTTACATTTGGTGAACTTACACTTTAATGAACACAGAGTTAGGTTAAAGTGAAGCTAAACCTTTCCTTCTATGGTCCCCATCCCTCACCAGGGGTGGCATCTTCCGCTCAGTGCCTGTCCTTGGCCAACTTTATTAGCCAGCGCGATGACGTCACTCCTGCGCGCGCAAAGGAGTCAGTCATCCTGGCACACAGGAACTGTGCCGGCGATGTAAGCTGAGCAGCTCATGAGCAGAAGACTGAGAACAGGCAGGTAGGTGCATTTTATTGCAGAAGAGACATTGCATATCGCTTTGGCAACAGAGAGCTGCCTGCTCGCAGTTTATGACAGCGGGACGTTTGTGTATTCTATATTTGTACAGCAGGGAACCCAGGGAGTGGGTCAGATGTTTGGTCACCTATAAAGGTGAACTTACACTTTAATGAACACAGAGTTGGGTTAAAGCGAAGCTAAACTTACCTTTCCTTCTATGGTCCCCATCCCTTACCAGAGGTGGCATCTTCTGCTCAGTGCCTGTCCTTGGCCAACTTCATTAGCCAGCGCGATGACGTCACTCCTGTGCATACGAAGGAGTCAGTCATCCTGGCACACAGGGAGTGTGTCGGTGATGTAAGCTGAGCAGCTCATGAGCAGAAGACTGAAAACAGGCAGATAGGTGCATTTTATTGCAGAAGAGACGTTGCATATCTCTTTGGCAACAAAGAGTTTTTGACAGCGGGACGTTCGTGTATTCTATATTTGTACAGCGGGAAACCAGGGAGTAGGTCAGGTGTTCGGTCACCTATAAAGGTGAACTTACACTTTACTGAAGCTGAGCAGAAGACAGAGAACAGGCCGGTAGGTGCATTTTTTTGCAGAAGAGACGTTGCAAATCTCTTTGGCAAAAAAGAACTGCCTGCTCGCAGTTTTTGACAGCGGGACGTTTGTTTATATTATATTTGCCTGGTCACCTATAAAAGGTAAACTTACACTTTACTGAAAACAGAGCTGGGTTAAAGCAAAGCTAAACCTTTCCTTCAACGGCCCCCATCCCTCACCAGAGGTGGCATTTTCTTCTCAGTGCCCGTCCTTGGCCAACTTTATTAGCCAGCGCGATGACGTCACTCCTGTGCGCGCGAAGGAGTCCGTCATCCTGGCACACAGGGACTGTGCCAGTGATGTAAGCTGAGCAGCTCATGAGCAGAAGACTGAAAACATGCAAGTAGGTGCATTTTATTGCAGAAGAAACATTGCATATCTCTTTGGCAACAAAGAGCTGCTCGCTCGCAGTTTTTGACAGCGGGACTTCCGTGTATTTTATATTTGCCTGGGGTTCAGCTTTTCTTTTCTTATAATTTCCATACTTTGTTTACCTAAGTCATGACAAAGGTCAGAGTGAAAAAAAAAAAAAAAAAACTATGGTCTAGTGATCCCATCAGGTCTGGGGAAAATATAACTAAGCTGATAGAACTGGCCTGTGCAGGTTTTCTTTATATTGTACTACCTGAGCTAAGCTTATCTGTACATTTTTTAGCTGTTGATTTAACCACCTGACCCCCCCAGGCCAATTAGGACATCTCTCACATACAGTGCATCCGGAAAGTATTCACAGCCCTTCACTTTTTACACATTTTGTTATGTTACAGCCTTATTCCAAAATGGATTAAATTCATTATTTTCCTCAAAATTCTACAAACAATACCCCAAAATGAAAAAGTGAAAGAAGTTTATTAAAAAAAAATAAAAAAATACCATAAGTATTCACAGCCTTTGCCATGATAATCAAATCTGAGCTCAGGTGCATCCTGTTTCCATTGATCATTCTTGAGATGTTTCTACAACTTGATTGGAGTCCACTTGTGGTAAATTGAGTTGGCTGGACATGATTTGGAAAGGCGCACACCTGTCTATACAAGGTCCCACAGTTAACAGTGCATGTTAGAGCATAAACCAAGCCATGAAGTCCAAGGAATTGTCTGTAGACCTCAGAGACAGGATTGTATGGAGGCACAGATCTAGGGAAGGGTACAGAAAAAAATTCTGCACCATTAAAGGTCTTAATGAGCACAGTGGCCTCTATCATCCTTAATGGAAGAAGTTTGGAACCAAACTCACCACCCAGTAGAAACCGGCACCTGCAACCACCAGGATATGCACTCCACGTGCAGTGATCAGGAAGTGAAACAATCCAGGAGTAAGCACCAGGGGATGAGGGGCTCTCACCGCCAAAATTGCCGCCCACAGGGCTCAACTGTCATGGCTGCCGCTATTTTCAATGGCAAACCACTGCAAAATGGCCGCCGGGCTACACAAACATGGCGGCCGTGCATTGAGCACACAGGCTACAGCAAAATGGCATCCCCGCACGGCACCTCAAGGCACCCAGGAGAGATTCCTAGGCCTCAAGGACAGGCCCAGGCAGGTTCGTGGCCCTGGCAGGAGCTCCCACCAGGTACAACCCCCCCCCCCCCCCAGCACAGCCAATTGTCTAATCGCCAGGGGCACACCCCCAATTGCCAGAATACCACCCTGCCCCCACCCTTGGAGGTGGACCAGACCACCCACACAGCCCCAGCATAAGTGGAGGGGTAGGATGGGGGGACAGATGAAGGGTGATGCCTGACGGGAAGGAGGAGACCCGGTCGTATGCGATCTTGCGAGGCATTTAACCCGCAGGCCAGCCCCTGTCCAGCGGGGCTATGTCGCGGCCGACCTATCGCGGAGCTGAGGTCTGCGGGCGCTCGCTGGCCAGACTGGGGTGACCACTGAATCAGGATTATCCAGCCCGTCGCCCAGTCCGGCAGGTGACTGTAGATCTCACAGGAAAAAAAACTGAGAAAAAAAAAAAATTGCCAGGACCAGAGATCCCAGCAAGGAACTAGGTCCTTACTCCTCCCTATAGCAGAGAGAGGGAGTATACCCCCTGGGACTGCCCATAGGCATAGCCAGACTTTTTTTCTGCCTAGTATCCTACTACTGTAGGGGGCAGTATAACTCATTGGTTAAGAAGATCAGGAGCTGTGTCCGCCAATGAATGAAAAAGAAAAAATGTTTTTCTTCATTTCTGTTATAAAATTTTGTAAATCAGTACGTTTTTTCCTTCACTGATGAGCACTGATAAGGCGGGACTGATGAGGTGGCACTGATGAGGCACTAATATGCTGCACTGATGGGCACTGATAGGCAGCACTTATGGGCAATGATGGACACTGATAGCCAGCACCGATGAGGAGGCACTGACAGGCATTACTGATAGACACTGATTGGTATCTCTAATGGGCACTGATTGGCATCCTTGATTGGCACTGATTTGCATCCCTGGTGGGCACGGGTTGGCATCCCTGGTGGGTCTGCACTGATAATCAATGCGCAGATTATCAGCACAGACCCCCCACCCCGTCAGGAGAGCGGCTGATCGGCTCTCCTCTACCCGCGCCTTATCAGCGCGAATAGAGGAAAGCTGATAAATAGCACTTCCTGATACCGATGTTACCAGCTGCGATTGGACACAGCTGATCACATGGTAAAGAGCCTACATCATAGGCTCTTTACCAAGATTGGAGATGCGGTGTGTCAGAGCGACACACCACACATCAGTGCGCTGCGTGCCCTTGTGCCTTATCTTGCTAGACGACATATGACGCCCAATCAGGATACCTTAACCACTTTGCGGTAGTCATTCTGCTATATAGTGGGTGGGAAGAGGTTAAACGAAATATACAGTATCTCACAAAAGTGAGTACACCCCTCACATTTTTGTAAATATTATATTCTATCTTTTCATGTGACAACACTGAAGAAATGACACTTTGCTACAATGTAAAGTAGTGAGTGTACAGCTTGTATAACAGTGTCAATTTGCTGTCCCCTCAAAATAACTCAACACACAGCCATTAATGTCTAAACCACTGGCAACAGAAGTGAGTACACCCCTAAGTGAAAATGTCCAAATTGGGCCCAAAGTGGCAATATTTTGTGTGACCACCATTATTTTCCAGCACTGCCTTAACCCTCTTGGGCATGGAGTTCACCAGAGCTTCACAGGTTGCCACTGGAGTTCTCTTCCCCTCCTCCATGATGACATCACAGAGCTGGTGGATATTAGAGACCTTGCGCTCCTCCACCTTCCTTTTGAGGATGCCCCACAGGTGCTCAATAGGGTTTAGGTCTGGAGACATGCTTGGTCAGTCCATCACCTTTACCCTCAGCTTCTTTAGCAAGGCAGTGGTCATCTTGGAGGTGTGTTTGGGGTCGTTATGTTGGAATACTGCCCTGTGGCCCAGTCTCCAAATGGAGGGGATCATGCTCTGCTTCAGTATGTCACAGTACATGTTGGCATTCATGGTTCCCTCAATGAACTGTAGCTCCCCAGTGCCGGCAGCACTCATGCAGCCCCAGACCATGACACTCCCACCACCATGCTTGACTGTAGGCAACGCACACTTGTCTTTGTACTCCTCACCTGGTTGCCGCCACACACGCTTGACACCATCTGAACCAAATAAGTTTATCTTGGTCTCATCAGACCACAGGACATGGTTCCAGTAATCCATGTCCTTAGTCTGCTTGTCTTCAGTAAACTGTTTACGGGCTTTCTTGTCCATCATCTTTAGAAGAGGCTTCCTTCTGGGATGACAGCCATGCAGACCAATTTGATGCAGTGTGCGGCGTATGGTCTGAGCACTGACAGGCTGACCCCCCCACGCCTTCAACCTCTGCAGCAATGCTGGCAGCACTCATACGTCTATTTCCCAAAGACAACCTCTGGATATGATGCTGAGCATGTGCACTCAACTCCTTTGATCGACCATGGCGAGGCCTGTTCTGAGTGGAACCTGTCCTGTTAAACTGCTGTATGGTCTTGGCCACCGTGCTGCAGCTCAGTTTCAGGGTCTTGGCAATCTTCTTATAGACTAGGCCATCTTTATGTAGAGCAACAATTCTTTTTTTCAGATCCTCAGAGAGTTCTTTGCCATGAGGTGCCATGTTGAACTTCCAGTGACCAGTATGAGAGAGTGAGAGCGATAACACCAAATTTAACACACCTGCTCCCCATTCACAACTGAGACTTTGTAACACTAACGAGTCACATGACACCGGGGAGGGAAAATGGCGCCAATTTGGACATTGTCACTTAGGGGTGTACTCACTTTTGTTGCCAGCGGTTTAGACATTAATGGCTGTGTGTTGAGTTATTTTGAGGGGACAGTAAATTTACACTGTTATACAAGCTGTACACTCACTACTTTACATTGTAGCAAAGTGTCATTTCTTCAGTGTTGTCACATGAAAAGATAGAATAAAATATTTACAAAAATGTGAGGGGTGTACTCACTTTTGTGAGATACAGTATAATCTTTGAGGGGTCTAAGTAATTTTATTCCAAAAAAGTGCTGATTTTTACACGTAGGAGAGAAGGGCCAGAATAAGTTGTTAAACACACAGGGACGCACAGACGTTCGGTGTTTATGCAGACAGCGTACGTTTGGGGTCGTACACCTATACCCCCACAGATGTCAGATTGGGAGCAGCTCGGTCCATTCAGCCGTTGCATCCCAATAGACATGAATGGGAAATGGGACTGCCTGTAGGGGGATGCATGGAACAGAGCACACATACAGGCTTATGCTGTAGAAGTCCTAAGGGATTGCAGACAAACGACTGGAAAATCTGAGTCCCTTCACCAGAAAACATTGATTACCATTACAACAGGCAGCATCCTTACCTTGAGCCATCTCTCGATCGATCGGCGGGACATCATCGGATAAGTTAAAATCAAGGGATCCTTCTGTAATCTCCACCATGTCTTCATCACTGGTGCTGCTCTGGAAACTGTTGAGGCTTCCACGGGAGAACCCTTTGTTATCCATCCTAATCGTACCCTAAATAGACCCACAGAGCTGGCAATCTGCAAACCAAGCACAGCCGGGGAGAGAAAAGTCAATACTTTTTGCTATAAAAATGTAGGAACAGAAAAATATGAATGCACACCTGAACAAAGTCCGCTCGTAGTCATATACATTTATTTTCCCTGTCTGAGAATTCCGAGAGGCACGCGGGTCACCGATACTCACAATAAACCCAACAATATAGAAGGAAGAGGTGGAATGTTTACAGCTCCATTCAATAAAAGGAATGGAGTTAAAAAAAAACTATCAATCCCCCAATAAAAAAACACAGCATAGTGTTGTGTGCCCCCCCACCCACAGCATTGTCTTCTGCTTTTACATCACCCCCTCCACTGTAGTGTCCTCCGCCCCCCCCCCCCTTACAGTAGAGTCTTCCTTCTCTGCATACCAGTGTCCTGCCCACCTTCACATAACCCTCCCCCCCCCCCCACTGTATTGTCCTCTGCCCACCCCCCCCCCTACTCACAGCAGTGGTTCTGCCCCCTTCACATCACGCCCCCCGTAGTGTCCTGTGCCCCCATAGCAATGTCCTCTTCCCCCCTTCACATCACCCCCACTGTAGTGTATTCTGCCCCCCCATAAGTGTTCTGTGCCCCCCCCCCAAAGCACTGTTCTGTGCCCCCTTCCCATCACCCATGTAGTGTCCTCTGCCCCCTTTACAACCCCCCTATGTAGTTTCCTCTGCCCCCTCCCCCCATAGCAGTGCCCTGTGCCTCCCCTAAAGCAATTACCCCCCTTCACATAACCCCCGCTGTAGTGTCCTCTGCCCCCCCATAAATGTCCTGTGCCCCCATAGCAATGTCCTCTTCCCCCCTTCACATCACCCCCACTGTAGTGTCCTCTGCACCCCATAAGTGTTCTGCGCCCCCCCAAAGCACTGTTCTGTGCCCCCCTTCCCATCACCCCCCCCTGCAGTGTCCTCTGCCCCCTTTACAACCCCCCTATGTAGTTTCCTCTGCCCCCCCCCCAAAGCAGTGCCCTGTGCCTTCCCTAAAGCAATTTCCTCCCCCCTTCCCATAACCCCAGCTGTAATGTTATCTGCCCCCCATAAGTGTCCTGTGCCCCTCCAAAGTAGTGTTCTGTGCCCCCCCTCACATCACCCCCTCCCGCAGTGTCCTCTGCTTCCCCCCCCCAAAGCAGTGTTCTGTGCCCCCCTTCACATCACTCGCGCTGTAGTGTCCTCTGCCCCCCTTTATAACCCCTCCATGCAGTGTCCTCTGCCCCTCCCCTAAAGGAGTGTCCTCTGCCCCCCTTCAAATCACCCCCCAACTGTAGTGTCCTTCCCCTCTGTCCCCCTAACATTAAACAACCCCTCACTGCAGTGTCTTGTGCCCTCTACCCCCCCCCTCACATCACCCATCCCTGTAGTGTCCTTTGCCCCTTCCTCCCCCATAGCAGTGTCCTGTGCCCCCCCCCCAAAACCAATAGCGTCTGTCCCCTTCACACACACCCCCCCCCTTCCAAACTGTAGTTTTGTTAGTAACCTGCTAGTACTCCTAATCCCCCCCCCCCCCAGACTGACAATGCTGCTATCCAAAAGGTGTCTCCTGTGATCCTTCATCCAGAGTGGGGGGCGCTCTATTACAGGAGGTGTGCCACTGGCCAGATCACCAGGTGAAAACAGAGGGGGGAAGCCTAAAAAAAAAAAAAGGTTGTACATTGTAAATCACTTTTTGAGCTCAGGTTCACTTCAACCACTTCTGGACCGGAAGATTTTCCCCCTAATGACCAGGCTGATTTTTGCAATTCGGCACTGCGTTAGCTTAACTGACAATTGCGCGGTCGTGCGACGCTGTACCCAAATAAAATTGATGTCCTTTTTTCCCCACAAATAGAGCTTTCTTTTGGTGGTATTTGATCACCTCTGAGATTTTTATTTTTTGCGCTATAAACAAAAAAAAAAAAAATGACAATTCTGAAAAAAAAAAAAAAAAAAAAACCAAAAAAACCAAAAACAAAAAAAAAAAAACAATATTGTTCCCTTTCTGCTATGTAACATTCCCAATAAAAAAATATCTAATTTTTTCATCCTTTTAGGCCAATTTGAATTCCGCTACATATGTTTGGTAAAAATAAAAATACAATAAGTGTATTTTGATTGGTTTGTGCAAAAGTTATTGCGTTTACTAACTACGGAAAGATTTACCTAATTTTTATTTATCTTTTTACTAGTAATGGCGGCGATCTGCGATTTTTAACGGGACTGCGACATTGCGGCGGACAGACTGGAAAAATGACATTTTTGACACTTTTTGGGGGAAAAGATTTATGTCATTTTTATTAATTTTTTTACTACTAATAGCGGCGATCAGTGAGTTTTAGCAGGACTGCGACATTGCGGCGGACAGATCGGACCCCTAACTGACATTTTTGACACTTTTGGGGGGACCAGCGAGATCACTACAGTAATCCGTGCTAAAAATATGCACTGTCACTGTAATAATGACACTGGCAGGGAAGGGGTTAACCCAGGGGCGATCAAAGGGTTAAATGTGAGCCTAAAGGCCTGTTTTATAACTGTGGGGGGTGTGGCTTGTGAAATGACCATAAAGACTTGTGTTCCTATATAGCAGGATCACAAGCGCTCTGTGATCATTCCAGAGAGAAGAACGGTCGGCTGTGTTTACAACAGCTGACCATCCTAAAAATATGAGCCGTTACTGTAATAATGACACCGGCAGGGAAGGGGTTAACCCAGGGGCGATCAAAGGGTTAAATGTGAGCCTTGGGGGGTGCAGTCTAACTGTGAGGGGGGATGGGCTTGTGAAATGACCATAGAGACCTGTGTTCCTATATAGCAGGATCACAAGCGCTCTGTGATCATTCCAGAGAGAAGAACGGTCGGCTGTGTTTACAACAGCTGACCATCCTAAAAATATGCACTGTTACTGTAATAATGACACTGGCAGGGAAGGGGTTAACCCAGAGGCGATCAAAGGGTTAAATGTGAGCCTAGGGGGTGCTTTCTAATTGAGGGGGGGGGGGTGGGCTTGTGGAATCACAGAGACCTGTGATCCTAAATAGGAGGAGCTCTGCATTGATTATAAAGAGAACAACGGTCTGCTGTGTTTACAATGGCAGACCGCTGTTCTCTCTTCATGGGGAGTGATCGTGGGTGCCCGGCAGTAATCGCGGCCGCCGACCCCGTGGATCGGCTTCCCCGCTGGCGAGTTGGCGCACGCACCCAGGATCGCTCCCGCGAACTGCCGTACAGGTACGGCGATTCACGGGAACCTGTCGCCATATACAAGCGGCGGCTGGTCGGCAAGTGGTTAGCAAAAGACTGCAACGCTATTCCTTTCTTATCATTGAGTTTGCATTGGTTACCGGATGTGATAAAGCTGATAAAGAAATTGATTTTAGCCAGGGAAGAAATCTGGTGCAGTCTTGCAGCACGTCGGGCGCCACCCTCATGCAAAGGAAATCCGCGTCTTCCCCCTCAAATAACAAAAACCAGACTTAGCAGATAATCAGATCTCAATGTGCATTTACAGAAGTCAATGTGCTTCTGGCAAGTTGCTGATGTGAAGAGATTTACAGCGTCTTCCAGACATTTAAAGTGGGGGCGGTGGACATTTTTTAACCACTCGCCGACAGCTTACTGAATATAAACGGCGGCAGAGTGGCACCTACAGGCAGAATCACATATATATATATATATATGCAATTTGCCAGGGAGGAGCTAGGGGGCGAGCTCGCCCCCCCGATCGTCAGCGGGGAAGCCGACGTGTGTGTCAGGCGGCTCCGATTGCCGCCTGACACCGGCGATCGCTCCCCGCTGAGGGAGAAGGACGGTCGGCTGATGTAAACACACCTGACCATTCTTATCCCTGGAATGATCACAGAGACCATGT
This sequence comes from Pelophylax lessonae, assembly GCF_965119305.1. Classification (NCBI taxonomy): domain Eukaryota; kingdom Metazoa; phylum Chordata; class Amphibia; order Anura; family Ranidae; genus Pelophylax; species Pelophylax lessonae. The sequence goes on from NC_138774.1 coordinate 282,064,322, forward strand.
GATCCTTCCAGTCCAGAAGTGGTTAAAAAAAAACAGATATATAATGTTTGGAGGGTTCCAAGTAGTTTTTTATCGGAGAAAAAAGGTTCGATCCCTGATACCTGAATTAGTAGGTGTGGCCAACGTCCCGGGAAAACATTTTGAAACAGTTTTGGTGCCTCAGGTCAAAGGAAATGGGACTTTAAGGGCTCAGTAAAATGGTGTGTTTATTAAAAATATATTGATTTGCTGTTAGCAAAAATTATAATACAAACAAAATAACACAATAGGTGCCAATGGGCTATAGACCCATGTGAAGAAGTGAAAATGGAACGAAAGGTGACAAGGTGAAAATGGTGACTTTTTTGAAACTCTGTCTATTTAGGCTCAGAGGTATGAGCTTGTTGAGAGAGAGTGTCTTGTCGAACTTCTGACGCGTTTCGGCATATTAGTATATTGCCTTTATCAAGGAAGCGGGGAGAGTTCACCATATCTGGAAAATATAGTGAATATATATTGAGATATATGGTATAGCACTATTTACAAAAATAGTGAATAATGAGGTAAGCACATACATGTGACTAAGCGGTCAGGTCCCAGGCTTTGGTATTCCCATTGCTTTTCCAAAACTATTCACACAGGATTTCTGGAGGAATAGCTGTCTGTAAAGATATGATTGAGGCAGTGATAATATTGCCAACTTGATGTGAGTAGAGGAGGAAATATATATTGAGCAGACTTACATGACGTAAAGATCACTTGATGTGTGTGAGGAGGGAAGGGATCCTTCTCATTGGCCTAAAGGTATAACATATTGGATTTGTAGTGTGGACAAGTAGTTTTTTATCAAGGGGGGGAAGTCTTCTGGTCCAGAAGTGGTTAAAAAAAAAAAAAAGATATATAATGTTTGGGGGTTCCAAATCATTTTCTATTAAGGGGGGGGGGAATCTTCTGGTCCAGAAGTGGTTAAGAAAAAAAAAAAAAAAAAGATAATGTTTGGGGGGGGTTCAAAGTGATTTCCTATTAAAGGGGGAAATCTAAAAATAAAAAAAAGATATATAATGTTTGGGGGGTTTCAAGTAGTTTTCTATTAAGGGGGGGGGGGGGGTCTTCAGAACTTCCAGAAGTTGTTAAAAAAAAAAAAAAAAAAAAAACAACAACAAAAGATATAAAAATTACTTGGAACCTCCAAACCTTACATATTAAGGGGGGAAATCTTCTGGTCAGAAGTGGTTAAAAAAAACAAAAGATATATAAATGTTTGGGGGGTTCCAAGTATTTTTCTATTAAAGGGGGAAATCTAAAAATAAAAAAAGATATATAATGTTTGGGGGGTTCCAAGTAATTTTCTATTAAGGGGGAAAATCTTCTGGTCCAGAAGTGGTTAAGAAAAAAAAAAAAAAGATAATGTTTGGGGGGGTTCAAAGTGATTTCCTATTAAAGGGGGAAATCTAAAAATAAAAAAAGATATATAATGTTTGGGGGGTTTCAAGTAGTTTTCTATTAAGGGGGGGGGGGGGGATCTTCTGATCCAGAAGTTGTTAAAAAAAAAAAAAAAAAAAAAACAACAAAAGATATAAAAATTACTTGGAACCCCCAAACATTACATATTAAGGGGGGAAATCTTCTGGTCAGAAGTGGTTAAAAAAAAAAAAAAAAAAAAAAAGATATATAATGTTTGGGGGGGGGGGTTCCAGTAGTTTTCTATTAAGGGGGGAAATCTTCTGGTCCAGAAGTGGTTAAAAAAAGTAAACAAATAAAAAAAAGATATATAATGTTTGGGGGTTCCAAGTAATTTTCTATTAAGGCAGGAAATCTTCTGGTCCAGAAGTGGTTAAAAAAAAAAAAGAGATATATAATGTTTGGGGGGTTCCAAGTATTTTTTTTTTATTAAGGGGGGAAATCTTCTGGTGCAGAAGTGGTTAAAAATAAGATATATAATGTTTGGGGGTTCCGAGTAATTTTCTATTAAGGGGGGAAATCTAAAAAAAAAAAAAAAGATATATAATGTTTGGGGGGTTCCAAGTCATTTTCAATTAAGGGGGGAATCTAAAAAAAAAAGAGATGTATAATGTTTGGGGGGTTCCAAGTATTTTTTTTATTAAGGGGGGGGGGGGGGAATCTTCTGGTCCAGAAGTGGTAAAAAAAAAAAAAAAAAAAAAAGATATATAATGTTTGGGGGGTTCCAAGTCATTTTCTATTAAGGGGGGGGGAATCTTCTGGTCGAGAAGTGGTTAAAAAAAACAAAAGATATATAAATGTTTGGGGGTTCCAAGTAAATTTCTATTAAAGGGGGAAATTTTCTGGTCCAGAAGTGGTTAAAATAAATAAATAAATAAATAAAAAGATATATAATGTTTGGGGGGTTCCAAGTAATTTTCTATTAAGAGGGGAAATCTTCTGATCCAGAAGTTGTTATAAACAAAAAAAAGATATATATGTTTGGGGGGTTCCAAATAATTTTCTAATAAGGGGGTAATCTTCTGGTCCAGAAGTGGTTAAAAAAAAAAAAAAGGATATATTATGTTTGGGAGGTTCCAAGTAATTTTCTATTAAGGGGGGAAATGTTCTGGTCCAGAAATGGGTTAAAAAAATAAATAAATAAAAAAAGATATATAATGTTTGGGGGGGGGTTCCAAATAATTTTCTTTTAAGGGGGGGAATCTTCTAGTCCAGAAGTGGTTAAAAAAAAAAAAGATATATAATGTTTGGGGGGGGTTCCAAGTAATTTTATATTAAGGGGGGACATCTTAAAAAAAAGATATATAATGTTTGAGGGGTACCAAGTAATTTTATATTAAGGGGGGGAATGTTCTGGTCCAGAAGTGGTTAAAAAAAAAAAAAAAAAAAAGCTATATAATGTTTGGGGGGTTCCAAGTAATTTTATATTAAGGGGGGGAATTTTCTGGTCCAGAAGTGGTTAAAAAAAAAGTAAACAAATAAAAAAAAGATATATAATGTTTGGGGGTTCCAAGTAATTTTCTTTTAAGGCAGGAAATCTTCTGGTCCAGAAGTGGTTAAAAAAAAAAAAAGAGATATATAATGTTTGGGGGGTTCCAAGTAGTTTTTTTTATTAAGGGGGGAAATCTTCTGGTGCAGAAGTGGTTAAAAATAAGATATATAATGTTTGGGGGGTTCCAAGTCATTTTCAATTAAGGGGGGAATCTAAAAAAAAAGAGATATATAATGTTTGGGGGGTTCCAAGTATTTTTTTTATTAAGGGGGGGGGGGAATCTTCTGGTCCAGAAGTGGTAAAAAAAAAAAAAAAAAAAAAAAGATATATAATGTTTGGGGGGTTCCAAGTCATTTTCTATTAAGGGGGGGGGGGAATCTTCTGGTCGAGAAGTGGTTAAAAAAAACAAAAGATATATAAATGTTTGGGGGGTTCCAAGTAAATTTCTATTAAAGGGTGAAATTTTCTGGTCCAGAAGTGGTTAAAATAAATAAATAAATAAATAAATAAATAAATAAATAAAAAGATATATAATGTTTGGGGGGTTCCAAGTAATTTTCTATTAAGAGGGGAAATCTTCTGATCCAGAAGTTGTTATAAACAAAAAAAAGATATATATGTTTGGGGGGTTCCAAATAATTTTCTAATAAGGGGTAATCTTCTGGTCCAGAAGTGGTTAAAAAAAAAAAAAGGGATATATTATGTTTGGGAGGTTCCAAGTAGTTTTTTTTATTAAGGGGGGAAATCTTCTGGTGCAGAAGTGGTTAAAAATAAGATATATAATGTTTGGGGGTTCCGAGTAATTTTCTATTAAGGGGGGAAATCTAAAAAAAAAAAAAAAAGATATATAATGTTTGGGGGGTTCCAAGTCATTTTCAATTAAGGGGGGAATCTAAAAAAAAAAAAGAGATATATAATGTTTGGGGGGTTCCAAGTATTTTTTTTATTAAGGGGGGAGGGAATCTTCTGGTCCAGAAGTGGTAAAAAAAAAAAAAAAAAAAAGATATATAATATTTGGGGGTTCCAAGTAATTTTCTAGAAAATAATACTGATTGTTCCATGTAAACAAGCAGTGGCAGAAAAGGTCCGGTCTGGAAGAGGTTATATTGGCCGGCGAAGCGCGAAGTTCCTTTATTTTTCAGAAGAAATCCATGGCTCTGCAGCGATTACTGAAGAGATGTTACAAGAGCGGAGGAAGGAAGAAACGTTTCCTGCTTCATCTGAAAACGCTGACACAACTTCACAAGAAGAGAGATTATTCCCCCCCCCCCCCCGTCCACCAATCAGGGAGAAGTCATGGGACGATATCAGTTACGCCGTGTGATCATGAATCACATTACTCCTCAGCGTTACCGACAAAATCTCATTTAACACATTGAGCAGCTGCACCAGTTTTATTAAACATCCCCCCCCCCAATGTGTCATTTAATTAGGGCTCATTTACATACAGGGGCGGCATTTTTGAGGGGGGGCGCCGCCTGTACCGGGATGATATGCAGTTGCAGAGATCACCCCAGTACCGTTTTTTTAGAGCCGGTGTTATATCAGAATAGCGCTACCCATCAGAAAATGCAACCGAAGTGACGTTGCGAACAAAATTGCTTATTACGCATGTGCCATGCGTTCCAACATGGGCGCTACGCGTTTCAATCGTTTTCCTAATCTGACAGAACACGAAGGCGGCAGCAGACATCAAGGGGCGTCAGCAAGGGGAAGCAAGTGTCCCCCCCCCCCAGGAATCTAAACTTCCCCTTTAAAGTGGTTGTTAAATAAGCACTATGATACATGTTCTAAAGCAGAAATCCTCAAACTACGGCCCTACAGCTGTTGTGGAACTACACATCCCATGAGGCATTGTAAAACTCTGACATTCACAGACATGACTAGGCATGATGGGAATTGTAGTTCCTGAACAGCTGGAGAGCCGTAGTTTGAAGACCTCTGCTCTAAAGGATTGAGACTTTTTGGATTGTTTGAGCCTTTGTCCACCCCTTTTCTGAAACCGATAAAAACATTGAAACATAAAATGATTGTTAAGCCACTTTATACCATCCTGTCCGGTCTCATTAATAATCCTGTGTGCCCCTGTGTCTGTCTTAAAAAAAAATAAGCCATTCTTTACCAGTTTTCAGAGCGCCGATAGCCGATCACGTGACCGGCTGGCTCTCTCCTCTCCCTGTCTGACAGCTGCCTGCAGTGGGCGGGGCCGAGGATTCCTCACTGATGTCAGTCAGGGGGAGGAGGAAAGGAGGATAGAGAAGCCAGGTGACGTGAGCGGTGGGCGGCGCTCTGAAAACTGGTAAAGAACGGCTTATTTAATGGGGGCACACAGGATTATTAAACAGACTGTAGACTGGATATGAAACTTTAATTTAAACTACAGCAGCAGGGGGGGGGGGCGTTGACATGACACAGAAGAAGACAGGTGGGGGTGGGGGGTAGGGGGGAGGAGAGAGCGAGGAGGACAGGAGGGCTGCGGATGACGGAGGCACGTAGACTGACCACGGTATCAGGGCTCAGCAGCCAATATATACTGTGGTCAGTTTACAGAGGGGAGAATATAGCCAGGCAGGATCAGCCAGGTATTTAGGTGATAGAAGGGGACAAAATCACCACAGCACAAGCACTGAGCTGTATAACATGCTTTAACCACTTCTGGACCGTAAGGATTTGCCCCCTTAATGGCCATTTTTTGTGATTTGGTACTGCGTTACTTTAACGGACAATTGTGCGGTCGTGCGACGCTGTACCCAAATAAAATTGATGTCCTTTTTTCCCCACAAATAAAGCTTTCTCTTGGTATTTGATCACCTGTGCGATTTTTATTTTTTGCGTAACAAAAAAAAAAAAGAAAATTATATATATCTATCTATATCTATAGATATATATATATATATATATATATATATATATATATATATATATAGATCGATATATAGATATATACATACACACAGTGTGTATATATATATATATATATATATATATATATATATATATATATATATATATATATATATATATATATATATATATATATATATATATATATATAATTTTTTTTCACATTCTGCTATATAACATGCCCAAAAAATAAAAATTAAAAAAATCGAATTTTTTCATCATTTTTAATCAAATTTGTATTCTGCTACATATTTTTAGTAAAAAAAAAAAAAAAAAAAATCACAATAAGCGTATATTGATTGGTTTGCGCAAAATTTATCACGTCTACAAACTATGGGAAAGATTTATGTCATTTTTATTTATTTATTTTTTTACTAGTAATGGCAGCGATCTGTGATTTTTCGCGAGACTGCGACAATGCGGCGGACAGATCGGACACCTTACTGACATTTTTGACACTTTTGGGGGGACCAGTGACATTACTACAGTAATCAGTGCTAAAAATATGCACTGTCACTGTACTAATGACACTGGCAGGGAAGGGATTAACACCAGGGGCAATCAAAGGGTTAAAGGTGAGCCTAGGGGGTGTTTTCTAACTGTGGGGGGGGGGGGTGCTTATGGCATCAACACAGAGACCTGTGTTCCTAAATAGGAGGATCACAGGAGCTCTGTGTTGATAGCTGAGAGAACAACGGTCTGCTGTGTTTACGACAGCAGACCGCCGTTTTCTCTCTTCACAGGGAGCAATCGTGGGTGCCCGGTGGTAATCAAGGCCACCGGCCCCGTGTATCGGCTTCCCCGCTGGCGAGTGTGCCCCCCCCCCCAGGATCACTCCCGTGAACCGCCGTAGAGGTACGGTGATTCGCGGGAAACTGCTGACCTGCCACTGTACGTATGTACAGCAGCTGGCCAGCAAGTGGCTAAGGGAACAGGATCAATATTTTTTATTTTTGGTTAACAAAACACTTTAAAAATAGATTTTGCCATCTCCCCCTTAAAAATAAATACTCTAAATAAATATAATGACTAAGCCCTTCCCCCTTCATGGCATTGTCGAAAAGGGGCGGAGCATGGGTAACCCTAAAATAATGACCCCCCCCCCCGAAAAAAAGTTTTGCGGACACCCATGGCGGACATGTTGCTACACCCAAACAACTCTTCAATTGCACACTATTTTAGCAGTAAACTCACCTTATTTACTGAAGTAGACTATTTCACTGCGACCGAGTGTAATAGTTTAGTTTCACTATATTAAAGCGGAGTTCCACCCAAAAGTGTGGAACTTCCGCTTTAGGGAGTCCTGACCCCCTGACATGCCATATTTGGCATGTCATTTTTGGGGGGGGGGGGGGGGGGAGCGGGTACCTAGTTTTGACAGGTACCCGGTCCCAATTCCGCTCGGAGCGCCGCGGCGCCCTGAACGGAAGTTCTCCTCTCCCCCTCCCTCCCTGCAATCTTTTGGGACACGTCAGAGGTCCCAGAAGATTGCCGGCCAATCAAGACGCGCAGCGCGACTCGCGCATGCGCAGTGGGTACCCGGCTGTGAAGCCGCAAACTGTCACAGCCGGATGCCCACAGCAGTGATGCCGGCGCCGAAGGAGAGGATCGAGGCTTCGGGCCGCCGCATCGCTGGACCGTTGGACAGGTGAGTGAATGGCTGGAACTCCGCTTTAAGTTTATTTCACTATATAATCAGTTTGGCGCTGAGCAGTGCAGGGTGTACCAAGATGGTCGTCCGTCGCCACCTTCTGCCTGCAGGCTTGTCGCTGTATTTACTATAATACTAATAATAATGTAATAATAAAAATGTCATACTAATTTCAGTTTATAGGGTGAGCTTACTGCTAAAATATTGGCACTTTTCCACTGCAAGTACCGGCTCGGCTCTACTCGGCCCGGTTTGCTTTTCCACTGCTGGTACCGCATGGTACGGTGTTGGAACGGTTCGGTACGGTACGGTTTGCTTTTCCACAAAAGTAGTACTAAAGTTAAGTGGGTGGGATAACAAAGATTCTCTGACCAATTATTGGCTAGTAGTGACTGCATGCAAAGGATTGTGGGATATGGTACCTCTTGGAACCACAATCGAGGTGGTACTGTTTAGAGAGCCGTACCGTTCGGTTCCATGCAGTGGAAAAGCGCCGCCGTACCGTACCGAACCGTTCCTACACCGTACCATGCGGTACCAGCAGTGGAAAAGCACAAAAGCGAGCCGAACCGTTCGGTTCCATGCAGTGGAAAAGCGCCATAAGTGTGAAATTGAAGAGTCGCCTGGGTGCAAGAAGATATCCGCTGCTTCCTTTGTGTTCTCTCAGATTAGGAAACCTATTGGAACGCACGGCGCATGCGCAGTAAGCATTTTTTGCTCCGATTGTCACTTCTGTTACATTTTCTGATGGGTAGCGGAATTCTGAAAGGACACCGGTGGTCGGCTCTCTTTTAATGTGACCCGCGGCCGCAGCAAGTGTGAACCCAGCCCCATCGTTGATGGGGGAATCCCTCCTGCTGAGCGATTGTATTCTGACAACAGGAGGTTTCACCTCCATCAGAATACAAAGATCGCTGCTGGCCATCGAATGGAGAAAAAAACCTGACAGGCCAGTTGTACTGAAGTCGATTAATAGATCAATTATATTACAATCAATGTACCCATAGATGGATCAAAATCTGTGCAGTCACTGCTGAATTTTTGATCCATCTATGGTGGGCTTCAGTGTTGTCAGTGCCTTCAGTTGGCTCCTGGATTGCCTATCGGACAGAGCATAGGGGGTCATGTGATGAGGAGCACACAGCAACCTGACAACCTGCACTGGTTTAGCATTATCAGCCCGTACAGGAAGTGCCGTCCCCGGCAAAATCTGCAGATAACTTTGTAACACATTCCAAAAATAAATAGAAAAAATATTTGCTTATGTAATCTGTAAGAGATAGGAGAAATGATTGGTGCTTGCCTTATAAGGTGTACCTGGCCGGCTGGGACGTTGCTTTGCAGCTTTAATCCTCTGATGATGTCATAGCTTGTATTCCATGACCGGACCTAAAATGTACAAAAGCAGAGGAACATTAGAAGTAACAAAAAAATAAATAAAAAAATACTATATATATATATATATATATATATATATATATATATATATATAAATATAATTATACAGGATTTATATAGCGCCAACAGTTTGCGCAGCACTTTACAATATGAGGGAAGACAATACAGTTACAGTACAATACAGGAGGAATTAGAGGGCTCTGCTCAGTAGAGCTTACAATATAGATATATATATATATATATATATATATATATATATATATATATTTTTTTAATATATAATGTTATATATATTTTATATATATACACACACACACACACACACACACATACATACATATACATTATATAATGTTTGTTTATTTATTCTTTTTTTTATGTGCAAGGAATGCATTCCTCCAAGCTGTGCAAGTCCCGGTTTACACTATAGCGATGACAGACATCACATGGGATCCGGAACGCACTGCTCTGCAAATCACATGCGATGTCTGTGCGATACCAATTCAGCCACACAGATTGTATGGCTGAATTCGCATCACATTCAGTCAGAACTCACACAGGACCTTTTTTTTGGGTCCGCAGCAGACCTAGATTGCATGGGGTGCCTGCGATTTGAATGTGATGTGGGAACCCGCAGTGGATTCACAGGGTTCCCACATTATATACATGTGAACCAAGCCTTAAAGCGGAGTTCCAGCCTCAAAATGAACTTTGCCCCATCCGCTTGCTGTACATTACCTGAAAAAGAATTGGATAATGACAATTTATTTTTTGATTCGCTTACCTTGTTTTAGAAGAAAATATACTTACCTTCCTTCCTCCTCCTCCCTCTGCGGACGCGGCCCGCACCGTCACTTCCTGCTTGCGTTGACTCCTGGGAGCCGAGAGTCATCAATCCAAGGAGTCAATGCGCCTGCACCGGCCCCGCTCGTCACTTCCGAGGCAGGCACGTCATTCCCTGGGCATGCCTAGAAGCTGTGCAGGAATGACGCGCCTGCACCAGAAGTGACGAGCAGGGCCGCTGCAGGGCATTCTGGGTCTTCGATGTCACTGAAGAGGATGCTCTGGCTTCAGCTGCCCACACCTGAGATGGCAGCGCTGGACAAGACATTTTCAAGGTAAGTATTTCTTCTAAAAGGTAAGTGAAACAGGGGACAGTTCCGAGGCTATCGTTGCTGAAATGCACAGCCCTGACTGTCCTGGGGGTATTTTTATCAAAATATTTTTTTTTGAGGCCGGAACTCCGCTTTAATATGGAAGAAAAAAAAATGTACCTCTGAGTTACAAACAAAAATAAAATATCTTCTGTAAAGATCATAAAATATGTTAAATATATATTTTGGAGGTTTCTCATGTTTATGAGAATAGATTCATAAAATTTTTATATAAAAATAAAATGTATATAAAAAATATTTTTAAAAGTTTAAGACTCTATTCACACTAGCACGACTTGTCAGGCGACTTGTGTGCCCTCAAGTCGCCCCAAGTCGCTTGTCATAACAAATGCAATGTAAATGAATGAGAGCCGTCTTAATTGGCTCCGACTTCAGAAAAGGGTCCTGTACTACTTTGAGACGATCTCTATCCGACTTGTGCCAATAGACTTCAATGGGAGTCGCCTCCTTATCTTATTTGAAGTGACTTGTTATCAGACTTTCCAGGAAGAAGAAAGAGATTAGCCAGGCATTCCCCACATTGCAGCCATGCCTATATGGTATATATATATATATATATATATATATGTATATATATATATATTATTTTTCTTTTTTTTTTTGTTTGTTACGTAAAAAATAAAACCGCAGAGGTGATCAAATACCAAGAGAAAGCTCTATTTGTGGGTAAAAAAGGACATCAATTTTATTTGGGTACAGCGTCGCACAATTGTCCGTTAAAGTAACGCAGTGCCGAATCGCCAAAAATGGCCATTAAGGGGGCAAATCCTTCCGGTCCAGAAGTGGTTAAAGCATGTTATACAGCTTAGTGCTTGTGCTGTGGTGATTTGTCCCCTTCTATCACCTAAATACCTGGCTGATCCTGCCTGGTTATGTCCTCCCCTCTGTAAACTGACCACGGTATATCATGGCTGCTGAGCCCTGATACCATGGTCAGTCTACGTGCCTCCATCATCCGCAGCCCTCCCGTCCTCCTCACTCTCTATTCCCCCTACTGATACGTGGCACTGGTGGACACTGATTCGTGGCACTGGTGGGCAGTGGCACTGGTGGACACTGATACGTGGCACTGGTGGGCAGTGGCACTGGTGGACACTGATACGTGGCACTGGTGGACACTGATACGTGGCACTGGTGGGCAGTGGCACTGGTGGACACCGATACGTGGCACTGGTGGGCAGTGGCACTGGTGGACACTGATACTTGGCACTGGTGGACACTGATACGTGGCACTGGTGGGCAGTGGCACTGGTGGACACTGATACGTGGCACTGGTGGGCAGTGGCACTGGTGGGCAGTGGCACTGGTGGACACTGATACGTGGCACTGGTGGACACTGATACGTGGCACTGGTGGGCAGTGGCACTGGTGGACACCGATACGTGGCACTGGTGGGCAGTGGCACTGGTGGACACTGATACTTGGCACTGGTGGACACTGATACGTGGCACTGGTGGGCAGTGGCACTGGTGGGCAGTGGCACTGGTGGACACTGATACGTGGCACTGGTGGGCAGTGGCACTGGTGGACACTGATACGTGGCACTGGTGGGCAATGAGGAAATGAGTAAAAAAAAAAAAACAGAAAAGGGGGAATTAGGTCACAACACATATTCTGATTGGCCAAACACAAAGTCGTCTGTCATATAAGTTGCGGTAAAGTCACGGTAAAAAGTCGCTCCGACATGGGGCGACTTATGGTCGCGGCAGTGTGAACCGGCTGTTAGGCCCCTTTTAACACTAGCGGACCGTCCAGATCCGCCTGTCAGTTTTTCAGGCAGATCTGAACAGATGCCCCATGCATCTCTATGGGGCATCGGATGTCAGCAGAGACATGTCTGCTGACATCCGATCTGTCAAATCTGGATGGATGGAAACCCTATTTTCCCTCCGTCCAGCGAATCAGATTGGATGAGAAGGGACAGGCGGTCTGTTCTCATCTGATTCCCCATAGAGAAGAGCGGGGACCTGACAGCTCTGTTTCCACACACACAGCGGAGACAGAGCTGCCATCCGCCTGCTCCCTCAAATTTTCTGTCCCCTCAAAATAACAACACACAGCCATTAATGTCTAAACCACTGGCAACAAAAGTGAGTACACCCCTAAGTGACAATGTCCAAATTGGGCCCAATTAGCCATTTTCCCTCCCCGGTGTCATGTGACTTATTAGTGTTACAAGGTCTCAGGTGTAAATGGGGAGCAGGTGTGTTCAATTTGGTGTTATCGCTCTCACTCTCTCATACTGGTCACTGGAAGTTCAACATGGCACCTCATGGCAAAGAACTCTCTGAGGATCTGAAAAAAAGAATTGTTACTCTACATAAAGATGACCTAGGCTATAAGAAGATTGCCAAGACCCTGAAACTGAGCTGCAGCACAGTGTCCAAGACCATACAGCAGTTTAGCAGGACAGGTTCCACTCAGAACAGACCTCACCATGGTCAACCAGAGAGGTTGAGTGCATGTGCGGCCAATTCACACTGAAGCGGCACAACTTCGGGGGTGACCTGTGAAGTCCTGTGCACCGCGACTTCGGTGCGACTTGCACGGACTTAATATAAAAAAAAAATATATAAAAAATATTTAAAAAAAAGTTTTCTATATCTAGATATAGAAAATATTCTTTATTTATTTATATTTTATACATTTTCATTTTTTTATGATAGATAGATAGATAGATAGATAGATAGATAGATAGATAGATAGATAGATAGATAGATAGATAGATAGATAGATCTCTTACATAAGGATGAAAATAGATTATATAAAATATAAAAAGTGAAAAGAAGAAATTAAGAAAAAAAAAAATTTATATATATATATATATATAAGAAGAACGTATGTATTTGTCTTTCAGATATCTTCCATCTATCTATTTTTCAGAACGACATAGATTGAGATATATATATATATATATATATATATATATATATATATCTCACATTTATTAATGACAAATAATATATATATTATACAAACATATACACACGCACACAAAGGCCCTCTGATTCCTCCTGTATTGATTTTTAATGTAACTGTATTGTCTTCCCTCATATTGTAAAGTGGGATGCAAACTGTTGGCACTATATAAATCCTGTATTATAATAATAAAATATACACAATTGTTCTCTTTACATATAGATGAAAATAGATCATATAAGATTTATAAAGTATAATGAATTCAATATATATCAAATATATACATTAAAATTAATTACATTAATAATAATAATAATAAATATAAAGTATAAGGAATTAAATATATACATTTAAAAAAAAAAAAACATTTATATTTGTCTTTCAGAAAAAAAAAAAGAAATAATAATAATAATAATAATAATAAATATAAAGTATAAGGAATGCAATATATACATTAAAAAAAGAACATTTATATTTGTCTTTCAGAAAAATAAATGAAATAAATAATAATAATAATAATAATAATAATAATAATAATAATAATAATAAATATAAAGTATAAGGAATTAAAAATATATATGAAATATATACTTTAAAAAAAAAAAGAACATTTATATTTGTCTTTCAGAAAAATAAATGAAATAATAATAATAAATATAAAGTATAAGGAATTCAATATATACATTAAAAAAAGAACATTTATATTTGTCTTTCAGAAAAATAAATGAAATAAATAATAATAATAAAGTATAAGGAATTAAATATATATGAAATATATACATTTAAAAAAAAATTATATATTTGTCTTTCAGAAAAAAAAAGAAATAATAATAATAATAATAATAAATAAAAAGTATAGAGTTCAATATATATGAAATATATAAATTTAAAAAAAAAAAAAGAACATTTATATTTGTCTTTCAGAAAAAATATATATATATATATAATAATAAAAAAATATATATATATATTTATTATATACACATACTTATTAATAACAAATAATAATAAAAAAAATATAGATTTGTTTATTTTTCCCTTTCTATCTCTTTTCATTCATATTAAAAATATTTTATCCATAAGAGATCCCTTTGCTCGGCCCCCTTGAACCCCTGAAATCGCGCTGGCGCCTCCAATCCATGAACGAATCAGACTCCTCAGGACAGACATTTTCCAGGTGACTCTCCCTTACATTAGGAACCTCCTGGAGGGGCCCACAATACAGAGCGCCCCCCGGGGGGCCACACACACACACAGCAGCACCCACCACCCCTCTGCTCCTCAGATTGTATTGCCATTGGTGTCCCCATCACAGTTGTCACCCCACTTCCTGTCTCATAGAACTGTTGTCACCAGGACAGGAAGTGAGCAGAAATTTCTCCAAAAGGGGTCCCAGAGACCAATAAAAACCTGATAGAGGCTCCAAACTGTCCCCAGCCCTGTCCTGACTGGACATTGAGCAGCAGCAGCCCAGAGCCGGTCACACAGACAGTATGGAGGGGCTCAGAGCCGGCCCTGTGCCCCCTTCCCAGCCCCCCTATATATATATCATATCACACCGATATACATCCTCTGCTTACCTCACTCTGTAAGTAGAAAGCATGTGACCGAACCCGGCCAACCAGCTTCAGTCAAGAATGTCACGCTCCGGAGCTCCGCCCACACGTGTCGTCACCTCATCCGGCTACATTGTCAACAGCGCTCCGCTCGATAGAGGCCGGGCCGCCCCCTTCTATGGTGTCCGCGGCTCTTCCGGCTATGGCTGCGCTGGGCGGTCTCCGACAAAATGGCCGCCGCTGTGTGTGTTGGGCGGGGTTTGGCGTTGCTAGGCTCTGTGTTGCTGTGACTAGCTTGTGTAACTCACAGTAATTAACAGAAATAAATGTTTTTTTCCAAATAAAACATCTCCAATAAATGTACTTCTGTGTATTTATTTTTCTTAACCTGAACACCAGCTTTAATGTAAAACATTTTTTTTTTTGCCATCTGTGTCCCCATTGGGGGGATTTCACTTCACTTCCTGTCCCATAGCCAAAACAGGAAGTGAGAGGAAATCCCACCAGAAACTGACGTGACCATTCTAGTCCTGTTTTGGCGACAACCTAAAATTTGAGGTCTTTCTTTTATTGATAACAGTAAACAGGAACAATAGTGAGGAGGGGGGGGGGGATCTTCCTAATGGGGACGCAGGAGGTCTAATCCTTCTCCACTGGGTCCAAACTAAAAAAAAGCAGCTGAAATTAACCACTTGCCGACCGCCGCAAGTACATATACTGCGGCGGTCTGCCTCCCCTGGGCAAAGTGACGTACAGGTACGTTACTCGCCCCTGAGCCAATAGGGGGCAAGTGCGCACCACCGGAGGCGCGCTCCCACCCCCGCTCGTTCACAGGGATCCCCGTGCGAGTGACCGGCGGCTCCGATGTCCGCCAGCCACTCGCGATCTCCCGCTGGAGAGGGAGAAGGCAGGCGGCTGATGTAAACAAAGCCGCCTGTCATTCTCCCTGGTGTAACTGCAGAGATCATACTATCCTGCTATGTAGGACCATATGTCTCTGTGGTTACATCACTAGCCACACCCCCCCACAGTTATAAGCACGCCCCTAGGGACACACTTAACCCCTTGTTCACCAATAAAGTTAACCCCTTCCCTGCCAGTGTAATTTTTACAGTAACAGTGCATATGTATAGCACGGATTACTGTAGTAATGTCACTGGTAACCCCAAAAGTGTCAAAAATGTCAGTCAGGGGTCCGATCTGTCCGCCACAATGTCACAGTTCCACAAAAAAATCGCAGATCGCCGCCATTACTCATTAAAAAAAATAAATAAAAATGACAAAAATCTTTCCCTTAGTTAGTAAACGCAATAACTTTTGCGCAAACCAATCAAAATACGCTTATTGCGATTTATTTTACCAAAAATATGTAGCAGAAAACAAATTGGCCTAAAATGTTAAAGAATTTTGATTTTTACATTTTTTGGGGGGGGAATTTCATATAAAAAAAATGTGAAAAATATTATCTTTTCAAAATTGTCGCTCTTTTTTTGTTTATAGCGCAAAAAATAAAAATGGCACAGGTGATCAAATACCACCAAAAGAAAGCTCTGTTTGTGGGAAAAAAAGGACGTCAATTTTATTTAGGTACAGCGTCGCACGACCGCGCAATTGTCCGTTAAAGTCACGCAGTGCCGAATCGCAAAATAGGCCCTGGTCTTTGAGCAGCCAAATCCTCCGGGGCTTAAGTGGTTAGGGGGGGGGGGTAATAAAACCCTGTGTTTTTACCACTCCCAACCAATCCCCCATCAGCTGCAGGGTATCCCCGCTGACAGCTGAATGTAAAAAAAATTGGGCCCCCCCCCCCCAAATCCATACCAGGCCCTTAAGGTTTGGTATGGATTTGGAGGGGAACCATAAGCCCAATTTTTTTTAATTAAAACAGTGTGGAGTCGCCCCCCCCCCCCCCCAATCAATCAATAACAGACCCTTATCAGAGCATACAGCCTGGCAGTTCAGGAAAGGGAGGGGGATGAGCAAGCGTGCCCCCCCCCCCCAAACCATAACAGGCCACATGCCCTCAACATGGGGAGGGTGCCAAAGTACCTTGTCCCTATGTTGATGGGGACAGGGGCCTATTCCCAAAACCTTGGGCTATGGTTGTGGGGGTCTGCAGGAGGGGGTTATCGGAATCTGGAAGCCAGAAAAAAAAAAGCAGGGGGCTTCCAGATTCGGATAAGCCCCCCCCCCCCACCCGCAGACCCCCACAACCCTGGGCTGTGGTGTGATGAAGAGGCCCTTGTCCCCATCAACATAGGGACAAGCTGCTTTGGGATGCCCATGTTGAGGGCATGTGGTCTGGTATGGTTGAGAAGGGGGGGGGGCGCTCGCTTGTCCCCTCCCTTTCATTACCTGCTGGGCTGCTTGCACAGATAAGAGTCTGGGTATGGATTTTGGGGGACCCCAAACTTTTATTTTTTTTATTTTTCAATTTTGACATGGGGCTCCCCTCCAAATCCATACCAGACCCTTTTGGCCTGGTATGGATTTGAAAGAGGACCCACCGCAAATTTATTTTGCCGGCAACTCTTTTTTTTTTTCACATTCAGCTGTCAGTGGGAAACCCCGGCTGACAGCTGATGACTCATTGGTTGTTAAGGAAGCAGCGGCTGGCTTTCCGGGCTGCTCCTTAGCAACCAGCTATATACAGTGTTTTTTAAAGGGGAGGGAAAAAAAAAACACAAAACCAATGAAAAGGCAACACTTGCGTTTCTGGTGCGACTCTATTGAAGTATATTACATGCAAAACGCAATCTGTAAAAAAGTCCCAGACGCTTTCCAAAAACACATAGATGGTAACGTGTACCATAGGAAACTATGTTAAATGGACTGTAGTGCGTTTCTGAAAAATGCCCAAAAAAGCGCATTGGTGTGAACAAAGGGTCAGGCCTCATTCCCCGGGGAGCGCTGAGACCCCGTATACTATGAGTGGGGCATTGGTTTTTGTCTTTAGGTTCCAGGTGTATTCAAGTCTACTAGGCCGCATGGACACAGCCGCTCATCCTCAGGTGACAGGTGAGCGGGTGGGGGTGCACATTGTCTGCATTCGGGGATCCTCACCTGCACGCCTGTCACCTTGGGACATGAAGCTACTGCGTCCTTATAGACTAAAGATGCAGGAAAAACGTCCCATTCACAGTATACAGGCCTCAGCATCCCTGGGAATGTGGCCCGATTCCTTTAATCCCTTGGCGCCCGCCGCACGCAAATATGCGGCCTCTAGGCGGGTGGGCCTTGGCACCGCGTGGCCGCACACTTGTGTGAAATAGCGTAAATACAGCCGTGACAAAAGTGCGCACTCTGCGTGACGTTTATGATCACATGATAGCCAATCACCGTGGTCACATGATCATAAACCCCGCCCCACCTCTCCGCATCGCAAACCCCTTGAAGGGCTGGGGAGCACAGGCTCCAAGGAGTTAAATACACGAGACCGCCGTAACAGCCAATCATGGCGGTCACATGATCACAAGCATCGCCCCACCTCCCGGCATCCTAAACCCTTTGAGGCGCTTGGGGGAGCTGGTTTAAGGGGTTAAATACACAAGACGGCCTTGACAGCCAATCACGGCAGTCACATGATCATAATGCCCCGCCCTGGCTCCCGGTATACTTAACTCCTTAAAGGGCCGGGGAGCACAGGCTCCAAGGTGTTAAATACACAAGAATGCTAAAACAGCCAATCACTGCGGTCACATGATCACAAGCACCACCTCCTGGCATCCTAAGCCCCTTAAAAGGCTGGGGAGCACCATCTTCAAGGGGTTAAATACACGAGACTGCCGTAACAGCCAATCACGGCGAGCACATGATCAGAAACCCCACCTCCTGGCATCCTAAGCCTATTAAAGGGCTGGGGAGCACCAGCTTCAAGGGGTTAAATACACGAGACTGCCGTAACAGCCAATCATGGCGAGCACATGATCAGAAACCCCACCTCCTGGCATCCTAAGCCCCTTAAAGGGCTGGGGAGCACCAGCTTCAAGGGGTTAAATACACGAGACTGCCGTAACAGCCAATCACTGCGGTCACATGATCATAAGTCCCTTCTCCTGGCATCCTAAGCCCCTTAAAGGGCTGGGGAGCACCGGATTCAAGGGGTTAAATACACAAGACTGCCGTAACAGCCAATCACGGCGAGCACATGATCAGAAACCCCACCTCCCAGCATCCTAAGCTCCTTGAAGGGCTGGAAGGCACTGGCCCCAAGGGGCTAAATACACGAGACCGCTGTAACGGCCAATCACTGCGGTCACATGATCATAAGTCCCTTCTCCTGGCATCCTAAGCTCCTTAAAGGGCTGGGGAGCACCGGCTTCAAGGGGTTAAAGCGGAGTTCCGCCTCCCCTTCCAAAAATTAAAAGTCAGCAGCTGCACATACTGTAGCTGTTGACTTTTAATATTAGGACACTTACCTGTCTTGGAGTCCAGCGGTGTTGGCACCACAGCCGATGTTTCCATCCATTACCATGCGGGTCCCTACTGGGCATGCGTGAAGCACGCTGCGCATTCCTACTGGCTCTGCGGTGGAGGAGGGGGGCCAAGCTTCCGAGGGACGGCGCCGCAGCGCCATATCCCGCAAGTGGGGAAGGGTACCTGTCAAAAACAGGTGCCCGTTCCCCCCTCCCCCCTGAAAGGTGCCAAATGTGGCACTGGAGGGGGGGAGGAAACAAAAGAGCGTAAGTTCCACTTTTAGGTGGAACGCCGCTTTAAACACACAAGACCGCCGTAATAGGCAATCATGGCAGTCACGTGATCACAAACCCTGCCCCACCTCCCGGCATCCTAAACCCCTTAAAGGGCTTAGGGGTGCCGGCTCCAAGAGGTTAAATACATGAGACCACCATGACAGCCAATCACAGCAGTCACATGATCATAAACCCCGCCCCACCTCCTGGCATCCTAAGCCCCTTAAAGGGCCGGGAGGGGTTAAATACACAAACACAAGGAAGGTACTTTCTGCAGGCAAGAAGGAAAGTCCCAACACAAAAACTCGTCAAACCGCTCACCATCAAACCTTCAACCAGCAACTGTTTCCTGCACACTCCCTGATAATATCTCCACACAGAAGTATGAGCATACCTCCCAACTGTCCCGGATTTCAAAGGACTGTTCCTGATTTGGAACAAACTCCCTCTGTCCCTCTTCATTTCTAGAGAGTGTTTCCCACTGGTCCAATAGGGAGGCATGTTGGACAGTGGAGGAAACTTAACCAATGGGTACACAGGCCTTGACAGCCCCATTGATTGGTAGAGACTGGTTGTCTCGGTGCATTATGGGATGCTGTATAAAAGCCAGGAGCACATGTGCTGCGGGATCTTTGGCTGGTGAGCAGAGTCCCAAGGGGAGCTTGGCGGCTGCCCCCTCCTCTGTAGCAGTGGCACGTGGACACAGGCAGTTGGCCTGGGAACCAGAGGAAAGGAACTGGACCTAGAGGTCCAGAAGAACTGACTGGAGGGGTAGAGACACTGGAGACCCTTGAAAAACAGAATCGTGAGTAAAGGGGATAGTGTCTAGGGGCCTGACTTGAGGGGGGTCACCCCGGTGTAGGATAGTCAGAGGACGGGTGTCAGTCTGTGCAGTAAAAGAGGATACTAGGCAGGTATCCTGAAGATAATCTATCCAAATAAGTCATCTGAACAGAGACTTGACCTAATTTCATCTAGTGGCAAGGTGAATCTGCAGCCTGTTTGCATTTCAAGACAGGAATCCTCATCAATTGTGAATAGTTTAATTTGGAGTATCCCACTCTTTCCTTCTCTTTTCCCTATTTAAAATAAACACCAAAAACAACCACATTGGACTGATCATTGACTGAGCCAAAGAAGTAAAGTTTTAATCTGTGAATGTCGGTGTTGCTAACGGTAACCCAGGAGGACCCGAGAGTGTGTTATCCAGCAGTCCTCAAGGGGGCAGTGCTACACAACTATATAGATCAGACCAAAATGAGGGACAAATGAGGAGGAAAGAGGGACAGAGAGACTTTGTTCCAAATCGGGGACAGTTCCTCAAAATCAGGGACAGTTGGGAGGTATGGAACTGGACCACAGATAAATGGAAGTAGGTGGCCTGGTCTGAAGAATTCAAGAATGGCTTAAAGCGGAGTTCCACCCATTATTAAAAATTTACTTTTATCCAAATGGCTTTCCACAGCGCATTTCTAAATCGATATATATATATATATATATATATATATATATATATATATATATACACAGTATATATATATAATGTCTACATACCTTTTTTGATCTGTGTATGTGGCACTTCCAGTCCCGGCTGCCTAGGTGATGTCGTCATTAGGCGATTCCCATGGGCTTCTGGGATTTTGGCGTCATCTATGCCTGGAGTCCATGGGAATCGCCTAAGAAACTGCGCTGTGCAGTGTCAATACTGCGCAGGTGTGAGATCAGGAGGTGCAGGCTGGGTAGCAAGCTGCACCGAAATCCCGGAAAAAAAACACAAGCGGGCTTCAGACGCCCACAACCTCAATGGCCCCTGCCTGCTTCCGAGATCAGGTAAGATTTTATTGATTTAAAAGAAAGAAGAAGGAACAAATGAATACCATCTTTCAAATAGTAAAGTAGAAGCTCTAACAAACCCAGTGGAGCATTTAAAAAAAAATTGACTATGGGCACTGGAACTCCGCTTTAAGGAACACAACAAAAACTGGACACACACTACACAACTTTTGTTGGTAGATTTCCTTTAGATTTACCTTCAACTCTGTAGTGCAAGGGCCTGCCTGATTGCATAAAAATTGAAAGTGTTTATATTTGACCTCATATTATTTGGTTTTGGTAAATCGAAAGGAAAAAATATAAAGACAATTGTATAGTGTGTATGGCCCATTAGAGTTTCCGGTGTTGACTTGGCCTCCAAATTCTCAGCTGGGAGGTATGTGAGCCCCTTTTTCTCCTCTGCTTTCTGCACAGGCTATGTACAGCACAGTAATGATGTCACCACTACCCCTAAAAGGTAACAGCTGGGTTTGTAAAGGCATTTAGTGCACACAAAGTCATTTTTTTGGGGTTATTTATTGAAAATCATCACATTAAAGCGTAACTCCACTTTTGTTGAGAAAAAAAACCATTCCCCTCTGGGTGATCTCTGTACATTGCAAGGATTTTATAACAACCTTTGTTGCAGATTCCTACCTTTTGTTATTCTGAAGAAATCATTGTTTGTTCCTCTGTGCTGAGTGGGTCTAATAGGAGTGGTTTCATAATTATCAATCAGCTGTGCCGTTGCAGGGCTCTAATGAGGAAAGGTGGTAGGCCTGCATCCCTTTAGACGTGTTCCTATTGGGAGTATCTCACCAAAAATGACATTTTTGTTGCAGGGGATGCCAGAAATCTGACTTGTATCTTAGGCAGACTTCTGGGAAAATTGGTGAGCCAATCACACAAGCAGGAAATGATGTTTCTGGGGGTGTGGTCAGTATACATTCTGTGTACAGAACACCCCCAGGCAGCCATATTGCATTTTCAGAAAATTACAACAGCTGCAGATTGAAAAGGAAAGGTAATTTTTAATAACATTCAAATACAATGTGATTTGTGTTGCAATTGTATATTCTATATTGTTTTTTCTTCATTTTCTATTTTTTCCCCCACAAAAGTGGAGTTACCCTTTTATCTTTCAACCAGGAACCTCATTAACAAAATAAATAACATACTGTTTATATTTTTTTTTTTTATTATTTTTACATTTTTTTGTCCTTTCCAGTTCAGAACAAATCTCAGGGGAGGTAGAGGTGGGACGTCAGATTTGCAACCCATGAGAAGAGGTCATTGGTTGAGCCTGATAATATGGGTTAAGCTGGCCATAGTTGGATCAAAATTTGGCAGGTTCAGCAGGTACCAGCCAAATTTTGATCCATCTATGGCCATTCCCACTAGATCCAACGATCAACTTCTGTCACATTGGAGAGTTAAAAAATATTCTTTCCATCAGCAGATGATCAGTATATTCTACGGGTGGAGGAGTCCCCACTGTGAGAATACCATAGCACAATGGGGAGGATTCCTCCATCCACCTCGATTGGGTGGAGGGGGAAATCCATTTGTCTATCTTAGGTCAGCAAAGTGAGAAACCCTGAATTAGTGGAGGACACTAAACTCAAGAAATTTGAATATTAAAAAAAAATCAAGAGCTTCAGTCATCTCAAGAGTCCGAAATCCTTTAGTACAATTTTTTTCTGAGCCCTGATAAGGGGGGATTGTTGGCCCCTGTAATGCGTTGGCTGCCTTTGTTTCCATGTTATTCACGTTATTTTTAAAGGACTTTGGACTCTTGAGGCAACTCTTTTGTCTTTTTGACATCAGGACAAATCTCAGGTTGTGTGACTAAACAAATGGCCGCTTCCACCCTTTCCTGTTGGCGTCAGTGAAGGTCTGGGTTTCCTAGTAGCTCTCAAGTGCCCGTTGGCTTGTAGACCAACCCACAGGAATATTCCCACCTGTAAGTTATTGGCAATACAAAGTGCAGGGCACATTTTTGAACTGTTGTTTGAAATATTGACTTCAAGTCCTTCATATCAAGTTGTCAGTACTAAGAGCTTGCTAAGAACTTTCTACAGCACCGCCATCCAAGAAAACTTGAGGGTACATTACATGCAACTGAGGTTTAACTAAAATGCTGTTTGCTCCAGTAAAGCTCTGACCTTGGTCTTCCAACATAAGATAGCTCCTGTGAACTGTAATTACTTGGGCAAGAGCCAAGCCTTTGGGATAGGGATGGGTTATGGATTTGTGCCTATGCTTCTTAGAAGGGACAAGCAAAATGGAAATTTGCCATTTTGGCAAAATTCATTAGAGCCAGTGGGGAAATCAAAGTAAATTTAGTCCAAAACATTTCTGGCGTTGGCCTTCCAATAGGATAGCCCTTATGTAGTTACATGGGCTAGGGTCATACCTTTGGGATAGGGATGGGTTATGGCTTTGTGCCTATACTTCTTACTAGGGATGAATGAAGTGGAGGTTTTGCCATTTTAGCAAAATGCAGTAGAGCCAGTGGGGAAATGAAGGTGGCTTTAGTTTAACCACCTTACCACCGGAGGATTTTGCTGTCTTACGTCCAGGCCACTTTTTGCGATTCGGCACTGTGCGACTTTAACTGACAATTGCGCGGTTGTGCAACGCCGTACCCAAACGAAATTTACGTCCTTTTTTCCCACAAACAGAGCTTTCTTTTGGTGGTATTTGATCACCTGTGCAATTTTTACTTTTTGCGCTATAAACAAAAAAAGAGCATACATTTTGAAAAAATAACAATATTTTTAACATTTTTTTATATGAAATTCCCCCCCAAAAAAATGTAAAAATCAAAATTTTTTAAAATTTTTGGCCAATTTGTTTTCTGCTACCTATGTTTGGTAAAAAAAATCACAATAAGCGTATTTTGATTGGTTTGCGCAAAAGTTATTGCGTTTACTAACTAAGGGAAAGATTTCTGTCATTGAGTAATGGCGGCGATCTGCGATATTTTTGCGGGACTGCGACATTGCGGCGGACAGATCTGACCCTTGACTGACATTTTTTACACTTTTGGGGGTACCAGTGACATTACTACAGTAATCAGTGCTATAAATATGCACTGTTACTGTAAAAATGACACTGGCAGGGAAGGGGTTAATTTTATTGGAGAGGGAGGGGTTAATGTATGCCTGGTGCTTACTGACATGTGTGGGGGGAGGTGACTGAGTGACACAGGGACAGATCGGATGTTCAGCTATGCTGAACCCTGCAATCTGTCACTGTCTGTCACTTAGGAGATCCGCCCGCTTTGTTTACACAAGCGGGCGGATCTCTAAACTCGATTCCCCGACGATCAGGGAAGAGCAGCGGCGATCGCCGCCGCTCCTCCCCTGGCCCGACTCCCGCTGTGAATGAAAACAGTGGGAGCGAGCCTCCGGCGGCGCCCGAGCGCCGCCCACAAGGGGAGGAGTCCAGCGACGTAGGTCTACGTCGCTGGACGATAACTAACCACTTTGCCGCAGTAGAGCTCGAGTGAGCGGTCGGCAAGTGGTTAAATAGTTCTGGTCTTGGCCTTCCAACACAAGATATCCCTTATGTAGTCACTTGGGCTAGGGTCATACGTTTAGGAAAGGAATGGGTTATGGTATTATGACTATGCTTCTAAGCAGGGATGAGCGTAATGGAAATGTTGCCATTTTGGAAAAACGCATTCAAGTTAGTGGGGAAATGAAGATGAATTTAGTCCAAAAAGTACCGGCCTTGGTCTTCCAACACACGATAAGCATTATGTAGTTACTTGGGCTTGGGTCTTGCCTTTGGGAAGGGAATGGGTTATGGCTTTGTGCCAATACTTCATGGTAGCTATGAGTGAAATAGAGGTTTTGATGGTAGTTTCTGGAAGTTTAAATCTTTGTTGAGGTTAAAATAGCTCCCAAGATCTATGAAAGCTCCTCTCCACTAACTTGGACCTGTTTGCATGTGAGATGAAGAGAGGAAGTCATGTTTGATGTCCAGCCTGGGTGACAAATATGGCTCCCTCTATAAATGTAGTGTAGGAGTGAGTATAGACATGAAGGGACAGGAAGTGTCTAACTTTAGTTTCACCCTAATGACTCCACTCATCCCTACTTTCAGCAGTCAAGACTATTCTTAGTTCTGACGGTTTGATAAGACACCAATATGTCCTCCATGTAATCAGACTTTGACCTGAGCTCCATGTTGAGATATTTGGTGGTTCTTAAGACCAACATGCTCAGAAAACCGCTCTCCGCAGTCACTGCATACATAAAGGACCTCCTCGGCATGGATCTTCTGGTGAATAATCAGATAGGACTTGCGGGTATAACGCTTGCCGCACTGCTGGCACTCAAATGGGCGCTCCCCCGTGTGTATCCGTTTGTGAAGCACCAACTGTAGCTTACGGGTGAATCCCTTTCCACACTCCACGCACACAAAAGGCTTTTCAGCCAAATGAGTCTTCTGGTGGCTGGCAAACGTGAGTCGGTTACTTAAACTTTTCCCACACTGGTTACAGATATAAATGGTGCTTTCGGTGTGAAGTTTATGGTGGGCCACAAGGTTGGAATTACTACTAAACCTTTTGCCGCACTGGTTGCAACAATATGGCCTCTCTCCGGTATGAGTTCTCTGGTGAATGACAAAATGGGAGCGGTCACTGAAACATTTCCCGCACTCCTGGCAGGAATAGGGCTTGTGACCCGTATGTATCCTCTGGTGTAGCACGAGGTGTGAACTTTGGATGAAGTTCTTTCCGCAGTCTATACAGGCATAAGGCCTCTCTCCACTATGGATCCTTTGGTGAGTAGCCAAAGTCGAACTCCGAGTAAAGCACTTGCCACAGTCGGGACATGGATATGGTTTCTCACCGGTGTGGGTTCTTTGATGCGTCGCCAATGTAGAACTGTGCGTAAAACACTTACCACAGTCCAGACACACATACTGCCGGTGACCTGACCAGGCTCTGTACTTCATCCTCCTACCAGCTCTGTTAGCGCCGTAGTTATACCTTGAGGGTAAAATGTTATCTGCGATATAGGTTCCACTTTCAACATCAGTGTCACTAGTGTGAGTCGATACCAACCTTTCCCCTTGCTCTTGTAACGGGGTGATGGGACCGCCCTTCTCAACCTGAATATGGCTCTTCAATGCATCCAGTACATTTGTTCCCCAGTCACCAGTACTGAGCCCGTCTTTATCAGCAGGGTAACACCAAGGTGCATCCTCCTCCATAATCTGGAATAATCTGGAACACTCATGAAGTATTCTATCTTGCTTGTTCAACCTACCAAAAGACAGATATTATTTTTATTATTATGGTATCATAAAAGTCAAAGGAGGTCTATCAGTTGTTTTTTTTTTTTTTTTTGTAGCCAATGGAGCCTTAACCATTCCCTACTCCGTCCACTTGAAAGAAGTTAAAAGCTTTGGCTTTCCACACACTTTGGGGGCCTATATTCAAAAAATGTACTTTACGAATGCCTCAGCATTTGCACAGCCATAGCAAATAATCCCCTTTATGTGTCTAATATGTGTACTTTGAATGCAAAGTGTTCTCTGATTGGATGTGGTGGAGGGCATGATTTCACCACCTCTAGCAGGGACTTTAACTATTACCTACTCCATCCAAATAATCGTCTTAATGTGCCTAAGGCTGGCCATACACTATACAATTTTCTTTTCCAATTTTCCTTTAGATTTACCAAAACCATATAATAGGAGGTCAAACCTAAACACTTTCAATGTGTATGCAACCAGGCATTTCCTTGCACTACATTGTTCAAGGTTAATCTAAAGAAAATTGAATAAGAAAATTGTATCATGTATGGCCAGCCTAAGATTTATATTTTCCTTTATTGGAAAAATGCAGTGAATTCCTGGGATATGATACATACAATATTCCAGGATACAACACACTATTCCCAGGATATGATACATACAATATTCCCAGGACTTGATACATACAATATTTCTAGGTTATGATAGATACAATATTCCCGGGATACGATGTATACAATATTCCCGTGATACGAAGTATACAATATTCCTGGGATACAACACAAACAATATTCCCAGGATATGATGCATACATTATTCCTAGGTTATGATATAGACAATATTCCCGGGATACGATTTATACAATATTCCTGGGATATAATACATACAATATTCCCAGGATATAATACATACAATATTCCCAGGATATCATATATACAATATTCCAAGGATATGATACATACAATATTCCCAGGATATCATATATACAATATTCCAAGGATATGATACATACAATATTCACAGGATATGATACAATATTCCCAGGATATAATACATACAATATTCCCGGGATATACTACGTACAATATTCCCAGAATATAATACATACAATATTCCCAGGATATAATACATACAATTGTTATATGAATAAAGCCGGCACACGAAAAGTCTTCTTCCAAGTAAAATGCTTTATTCCAACATGGATAGCGGTGACAACATGACAGATGCTGACGCGTTTCGGCTTTACGCCTTCCTCATAGCATAATACATACAATATTCCTAGAATATCATATATACAATATTCCTGGGATATATGACATACAATATTCCTGGGATATAATACATACAATATTCCCGAGATATGATTTATACAATATTCCTGGGATATAATACATACAATATTCCTGGGATATAATACATACAATATTCCCAGGATATAATACATACAATATTCCCAGGATAGGATACATAAAATATTCCCAGGATATGATACATACAATATTCCCGGGATATAATACATACAATATTCCTGGGATATGATACATACAATATTTCTGGGATAGAAAACATACAATATTCTCAGGATATGATACATACAATATTCCCAGGATATAATACATACAATATTCCCAGGATATAATACATACAATATTCCCAGGATAGGATACATATAATATTCCCAGGATATGATACATACAATATTCCCGGGATATAATACATACAATATTCCTGGGATAGAATACATACAATATTCCTGGGATAAAATACATACAATATTCCCAGGATATGATAAATACAATATTCCTAGGATATAATACCTACAATATTTCTGGGATAAAATACATACAATATTCTCAGGATATAATACATACAATATTTCCGGGATATAATACATACAATATTCCTGGGATAAAATACATACAATATTCCCAGGATATGATAAATACAATATTCCTAGGATATAATACCTACAATATTTCTGGGATAAAATACATACAATGTTCTCAGGATACGATACATACATTATTCCGGGGATAGAATACATACAATATTCCCAGGATATAATACATACAATATTCCCAGGATATAATACATACAATATTCCCGGGATATAATACATATAATATTCCCGGGATATAATACATACAATATTCCCGGGATATAATACATATAATATTCCCAGGATATGATACATACAATATTCCTGGGATATAATACATACAATATTCCCAGGATATGATACATACAATATTCCCAGGATATGATACATACAATATTCCCAGGATATAATACATACAATATTCCCGGGATATAATACATACAATATTCCCGGGATATAATACATATAATATTCCCAGGATATGATACATACAATATTCCTGGGATATAATACATACAATATTCCCAGGATATGATACATACAATATTCCCAGGATATGATACATACAATATTCCCGGGATATAATACATACAATATTCCCGGGATATAATACATACAATATTCCCGGGATATAATACATACAATATTCCCGGGATATAATACATACAATATTCCCAGGATATGATACATACAATATTCCCAGGATATGATACATACAATATTCCCGGGATATAATACATACAATATTCCCGGGATATAATACATATAATATTCCCAGGATATGATACATACAATATTCCCGGGATATAATACATACAATATTTCTGGGATATAATACATACAATGTTCTCAGGATACGATACATACATTATTCCGGGGATAGAATACATACAATATTCCCAGGATAGAATACATACAATATTCCTGGGATATGATACATACAATATTCCTGGGATATAATACATACAATATTCCCGGGATATGATACATACAATATTCCCGGGATATGATACATACAATATTCCCGGGATATAATAGATACAATATTCTCAGGATATGATAAATACAATATTCCTGGGATAAAATACATACAATATTCCCAGGATATGATAAATACAATATTCCTAGGATATAATACCTACAATATTTCTGGGATATGATACATACAATATTCCCGGGATATGATACATACAATATTCCCAGGATATAATACATACAATATATCTGGGATTTGATACATAAAGTAGAATATTCCTTGTACATCCCCCCGGCTCTCTTCCTACCTGCTGCAGAGGGGCCTTTTGTGTGCACTGAGTGGAGGCAGACGGCCTCTGACAGCCCCGGAGCCCTGCAGCATGCGGGGAATTGTAGTTGGGATTGAATCCGAGTCATTTTATTCACTGCTTATAAAACTACATCTTCCAGAATTCCGCGCTCCGGAGGAGCCAGAGAGCTGCACAGCTCAGTCCGGGTTAACCCCAACCTGTGCAATTCTTCCCATCCTTCACATTGATACAATCCAATGCTGTAAGATAATACAGGGGATATCTTCACAAAGTCCATTTATAATGGTTACCATACACGCTTCAATTTTTATTATCCAATCGATCAAAATGATCAAATCTTCAAATTTTCGAATAACCATAACTTCCCTTTTAATCAATTATTCGTGGCCATAGAGGCTTCAATTTTTATTTTTAATCTGATCAATTTATGTTTTGATCAAAATGATCTAATGCGCAAATAATGAAATAGCGATAACTTCCCTTTGATTGATTATTGGTGCCCACAGACGCTTACATTTTTTTATCCGATCAATGTGCAATCTGATCAAAACAATCAAATCTACAAAGAATTAAAAAATCATAACAATAAATATATCTTAAAAAAAAAAACATAACTGCTCTTTCAAACAGATTTGATTGGATTGATTGGCCAGGGCAGAATGTTATCAATTATTTTGCATCGATCAGCAGCTGAGGTACTTTGTTCATCAATAAGATTGTATTTTAATCAATCAGACTATGAGATTGCTTACTGGAAACAGAGATGTGATCGATAACTTATGATCAGAAAACTATTGATGGAAATCCACTTCCCTGCGTGTGGCATATTGATCAAATGGGTTGTCGATTATCAATTATTCCGATTGGAAGAGTTTTGGAAAATAAACTGATCATTTATCGAAGCCTGTATGGTCAGCATTTGATTTCAATCAAATTTAATTGGCCAGGGCAGAAAATTACAAATTATTTTTCCATCGATCAGCAGCATCGATATATTTTTTTTATGATTACGATCGTATTTCAATCAATCAGATTATGAGATCGTAATGGTGGCCATAGACAACAAAATATCAGCTTTTTTTTTCTTCTTTTACTATATAAATAAAAAAAGACTACAAATTTGGGAATTTTAGTTACATCGTGTTATAAAACTCATCAAATAAAAAAAAAAAAACCAGGACAGTAGGAACGGCCCCTGAAATGACCCATTTTATGGAAAGTAGACACTTCAAGGTCATCCCTTTTTTTTTTTTTTGCCACCATTTTTTGGAAATGAAGGAACATGCCTTTAACCACTTAAGCCCCTGAAGATTTTACCCCCTTCCTGACCAGGGCCTATTTTGCGATTTGGCACTGCGTGACTTTAACGAACAATTGCGCGGTCGTGCGACGCTGTACCCAAATGAAATTGACGTCCTTCTTTTCCCTCAAACAGAGCTTTCTTTTGGTGGTATTTGATCACCTGTGCGATTTTTTGATCATGCGCTATAAACAAAAAAAGAGCGACAATTTTGCAAAAATAACAATATTTTTCACATTTTTTTTTATATGAAATTCCCCCCCAAAAAAATGTAAAAATCAAAATTTTTTAACATTTTAGGCCAATTTGTTTTCTGCTACCTATGTTTGGTAAAAAAAATAGCAAAAAGCGTATTTTGATTGTTTTTTTTTTTTTTTTTAAGGAGTAATTGTGGCGATCTGCGATTTTTTTTGCGGGACTGCGACATTGCGGCGGACAGATCGGACCCTTGACTGACATTTTTGACACTTTTGGGGTTACCAGTGACATTACTACAGTAATCAGTGCTATACATATGCACTGTTACTGTAAAAATGACACTGGCAGGGAAGGGGTTAACTTTATTGGAGAGGGAGGGGTTAAGTGTGTCCCTAGGGGAGTGATTCTAACTGTGATTGGATGTGGCTGTGTGTGTAACAGCACAGATCATACGGTCCTGCTATGTATACATTAGCCGCCTGCCTTTCTCCCGGTGTAACCGACGATCGCGAGTGACCGGCGTACATCGGGTCCGCCGGTCACTCGCGCGGGGGGGTCCATGAGCGAGTGGGAGCTCGCCTCTGGCGGCGCGCGCTCGCTCCCTAGAGCCTCACAGGCTAGCGACGTCGCTTTGCCTGTGAGGGGCTGACTGACCGGTGGGACGGGAGACCCGGGCGAGCCGCAGAAGGTGGTGGGAGGGGGGGGGACGTCCCCTCCCGCGCCTTGGAATGACAGCCGAGCGACTTCTCAGCCGCATCGGTTGTCATTACAAGACAGCCGACCGTCGGCTATGGACACCGTTATCGGGGTGATGCCTCTAGCTGCAGGCATCACCCGGTACAAGCACTTTCCCTGAAATATTGGCAATATCGGTAACTCAAAAGTCGATTCCGATATATATCGGGGAAAGTGCAGATCGGCCCCTGATATATCAGTGTTGCCGATAATCAGTCGATCTCTACTTGCGGCCTTGTGTGGATTTACTGCCTAAATAGACTCTTGCCTTGAAATAATTGCTTTTATGAACTGAAAAGAAAGGAGGAACCCCCCCCCCCCCTTTGTGGGACTTTATTGGTCTTTATCCTATTAATTATGGAGTAACCCAATGGTGAAATTAGAACAAAAAGTAAAATAAATTACATATTTATTATTTCAAAAGTACAAAAAATTAGAACATACAAAACAGGGGTGGCTAACTCTAAAAAAAGACTCCACGAGGTTGTCAGTGTAAATACAGACACAATTGCATGAATGTGCAAATAAATTACTCATAAAGCAGCATGGCTGCACATCCGACGCGTTTCTGGATATTATTCCTTCTTCAGGGGTGTATAAGTGGTGTAGTCCAAGACAACCCTTATGATTATGACCCTTGACCCTACAACTGGAGGCTCCCTCCAATTGTAGGCCATAGCCTCTGGCGGTATCCACACTGGCACTGAGCTTTTTTTCTCTTTGTCTCTGCTGGGGCGCTCTGCCATGTCTTGCAGGGTTCCATGGTCTGGGACATCTGGATGCGCAGTTTGGGTTACTGCTCCCCCCGGTCTGCTAGGATGGATATTCCAATACGTTGATTTTACTGTAATGCTGGCTATTCTGTGACTCTGCATCATAAGGGTTGTCTTGGACTAATCCACTTATACATCCCTGAAGAAGGAATAATATCCAGAAACGCGTCGGGTATGCAAGCCATGCTGCTTTATGAGTAATTTATTTGCATATTCATGCAATTGTGTCTTTAATTACATTGACAACCTTGATGGAGTCGTTGTTAGGGTTAGCCACCCCTGTTTTGTATGTTCTAATTTTTTTGTACTTTTGCAATAATGAATATGTAATTTATTTTACTATTTGTTCTAATTTCACCATTGGGTTACTCCATAATTAATAGGATAAAGACCATTAAAGTCCCACAAAGAGGGGGTTCCTCCTTTCTTTTCTCTTGGTACCAGGGCTGTGGGTCTTATCTGGCATCTCCTCCATTTACTAGCCATTCCCTTTTTCCTGCTTTTATGAACTTGCCATCTGCCTGAGGTATGACAGCTTTATGGGGCACCAGCAGGGATTTTTTCAGCGGGAACGCAGAGGAACGCAGTTCCGGCACCTTCAGCACTGAATGTACAGTATGTAATGGCAAAGGGTGCTGGGGTGTGCTGGAGGGTCTATTGATGATGGCTGCTGGGAATCTATTTTTGCACGGGGTCTATGGTTGCTAGGGGGGTGGTCTTATGTTGCTGGGGACTCAGTTGTTTGTTGCTATGAGGGATCTACTGTTAAGGGAGGGGGGTCTATTGTTGCTAGCTGCTGGAGGGTCAATTGATGCTGGTTGCTGGAGGGTCTATTGATGATAGCTGCTGGGAATCTATTTTTGCCCGGGGTCTATGGGTTCTAGGGGGGAGGTCTTATGTTGCTGGGGACTCAGTTGTTTGTTGCTATGAGGGATCTACTGTTAAGGGAGGGGGGTCTATTGTTGCTAGCTGCTGGAGGGTCAATTGATGCTGGTTGCTGGGAATATATGGTTGCTGGGGTGCATTTATTGTTGCTGGAGGGGGGGGGGGTCTATTTTTGTTCTGGGGTTCTACTGTTGCTGTTTGCAGGGGATCTATTTTACTGCTTTTCTTGTTATAATTAACACATTCCATACACATTACTGTCACGGAACCATGAACCAGACGTACAACAACAGATAAGTGAAAATAACACAGCTTTATTGAAAAACAAGCTATAAAGCAAAAGTCCAAACGGATGGCGAAACCGATGCAGAGTCTTTGCGAAGCCAGGGGTCAGGAACCAGCAGGGTAGTCAGACGAAGCCAGGATCAGGAACCAACAGGGTAGTCAGACGAAGCCAGGATCAGGAACCAACAGGGTAGTCAGACGAAGCCAGGAACAGGAACCAGAAGTAGCAGCAGTCTTAGTAGCATGTGAACACAGGAGGACCAAGCAGGGAACTGAAGCCACAGACCTCCTATATATATGAGCTAGGCATCCAGCTCCTCCCAGTGGGAAGGAGGAGCCACAGGGTGGGAGGCTACAAGAAACCCAGAAACCAAGATGGCCGCCAGCACATGTCAAACGAAGGAGAACAGCAAGAAGGTAAGACCATGACAGTACCTCCCCCTCAAGGGCCCCTCCTCCGCGGAGTAAAGAACGGTTTCTGAGGGAAGCGTGCGTGGAAGGCTCGGAGCAAGGCAGGAG
Source organism: Pelophylax lessonae (assembly GCF_965119305.1). NCBI lineage: Eukaryota > Metazoa > Chordata > Amphibia > Anura > Ranidae > Pelophylax > Pelophylax lessonae. The sequence goes on from NC_138774.1 coordinate 282,098,491, forward strand.
CATGGACATCCGCGGAGTGCAACAACAGGTGTCGGGGTAGACTCTGGCGCAACAACCGGAGCGGCAGTAGGAGCGGACCCAGGAGCGACAACCGACCCATCGGCAACGGGAGCGAAATGAACCGTGCGTTCAAGCAGGGTTTGCAACGCCACGGCGAACTGACCCAACAGGTGATCCTGCTGATCAAGTCTGGCAACCAGCGTGGGTAGTGAGGATGGCCCTGTACCGTCAGAATTCGTGGCCTGTGGTACCGTGCGTTCAAGCAGGGTTTGCAACGCCACGGCGAACCGACCCAACAGGTGATCCTGCTGATCAAGTCTGGCAACCAGCGTGGGTAGCGAGGATGGCCCTGTACCGTCAGAATTCATGGCTTGGTCCTAATGTCACGGAACCATGAACCAGACGTACAACAACAGATAAGTGAAAATAAGACAGCTTTATTGAAAAACAAGCTATAAAGCAAAAGTCCAAACGGATGGCGAAACCGATGCAGAGTCTTTGCGAAGCCAGGGGTCAGGAACCAGCAGGGTAGTCAGACGAAGCCAGGATCAGGAACCAACAGGGTAGTCAGACGAAGCCAGGATCAGGAACCAACAGGGTAGTCAGACGAAGCCAGGAACAGGAACCAGAAGTAGCAGCAGTCTTAGTAGCATGTGAACACAGGAGGACCAAGCAGGGAACTGAAGCCACAGACCTCCTATATATATGAGCTAGGCATCCAGCTCCTCCCAGTGGGAAGGAGGAGCCACAGGGTGGGAGGCTACAAGAAACCCAGAAACCAAGATGGCCGCCAGCACATGTCAAACGAAGGAGAACAGCAAGAAGGTAAGACCATGACAATTACTTAGCACCACAAAATGATACTTTGCTCTTTATTCTCTAAAAAAGGTGGCACTGGGAGGTGGGTAGGGGGTGGAACCAAAAGACAGTGTTTGGAGGTGGGTACGGGCAGAGACAAGGGGTGACTCAAAAGGTGGGGAGTTCCTGCACCTATTCTCTGAGAAAAAAAGCCCTGGGCACCAGAATGCTTTGTACAGGAAATTGTGTGGAAGATATATCTGAGATCTGTTTGTGTTACCTGCAACTACCTCAGTAAAAGATATTTATTGTTCATTTGAATTTCCTGGTCTGAAGTCTCTAAAGGGGTGCATGCATGGCGTATCAAAAGAACAGGGCTTACACCAGAGGACTGCACAGGTTAGAGAAGATAGAGTCTAGCAAGCAGAGTGCTGTCCAGAGGAAGATAAATTGGCATTGCTAATGACTATTGTATATTTGTCATTTGCTAAATCACCCAACCAGCCAGGAGACGGGTGATATGGGGAATCACTGATGAGGAGGCACTGACAGGCATCACTGATGTGCACTGATTGACTTCTCTAATAGGCACTAATTTGCATCCCTGGTGGGTACGGGTGGACATCCTTGGTGGGTCTGCACCAATAATCAATGTGCTGATTAGCAGCGCAGACCCCCCCCCCCCCCATCAGGAGAGCAGCTGATCGGCTCTCTACCGTTTTTTCAGCGCGAATAGAGGAAAAGCCGATAAATGGCACTTCCTGGTTGCGATGTGATCAGCTTTGATTGGACACAGCTGATCACATGGTAAAGAGCCTACATCATAGGCTCTTTATAAAGATCGGAGATGCAGTGTTTCAGAGCGACACACCGCTCCACGGATCGCTGCGCGCGCCAGCTACTTTTCCTACTGGACGTCATATGATGCCCAGTCAGGATAACTTAACCATTTTGCTATATGGTGGGTGGGAAGTGGTTACTAATACCCGGGCCTATTTTGCTCTGGGTCAAGAGTGCAGGCCCGGGTGTGCTCTGCAGGTCCCCATCATAAGCAAAAACAAGGCAGCAAAAATCTGGGACTGTCCCACAGAAACTGGGGACATCTGGTCATCCTAGTGTACAGCTGAGCACTGCTGCCTTTACAGCTTAAAGCGGTAGTAATAATACAATAAGGCTTACCTGTAGGTGCAATTAATATCTCCTAAACCGGCACGGTATTTGCACTGCATGCAGCCGCTCACGCGAGCGGCGCATGCGCTCTGAAGGTCCGGCGGACCTTCAGCTTTCCTTGCCGGGAGCTTGCCGGAAAATGACTGCGCGCGGGAGTGACGTCATTGCGGCTCCAGCCAATCACAGCGCCGGAGCCGCCGAACCCGGAAGAGACGCCGAGGGATCATGTCAGCTCCCACAGCGGTGTCCGGGGGTCCGTGTCGGGGCTTTGTTCTAAGGTAAGTAATTCATAATGAGCTAGTATGCGATGCATACTAGCTTATTATGCCTTTGTCTTGCAGGGTTTTTTTTTTGGTTTTTTTAGGTTTACAACCGCTTTAAGGGGAGAATTAAAAATGTGGCTCCAAGGAGAGCTGCAGATATGAACACATGGCTCCCTGGTCTGTTTATAGTCTGATTTTATTAAATATATGTGTGGGAAGTAGTTCTGCCACTTTGCTATTTAAAAAAATATTTCTATAAGCTGGAAATCCCCGGACAATCCGACTTCCCAGTAGCAATGGCTGAAGGTAATTTATGCAATTTCTAAGATCTGGAGTCAGTATGAAATGATCGGGGTGTCTCCCTCAGTTTCTGATGCCCTCCTTGCTCATCTCAGAAGCCATCGGCATATAAAGAGACCTATATTCATATACTGTACCTGATCCGCATTTCAAATCCAGCACAGAAGACTTTATTTCCATCATAAAAGAGGGTCTGCTTCGATGTGCGGCTACAGGGATATCTACTTCACCACATACTGACGTCTGGAGCCTGGACTAGCTCCTTCCCCAGGCGGCACTCACAGCAGTGTACTGAGGACTAATACCCCTTCAAAGCCTGAGCGGCTTGGTTGGTTCACAGATGATAGGAAATATTTATTTACTATGATCGTCAGCTCCATCTAGTGACCATAATGCAGTAGTTTCTCAAACCACTCTATTTTTTAACAAATTCAACCTAGAGAAAATTTTTTAATAACATTCTATTTTACACCCATTTGCACAGAACATGCAGTTTAAGAGCCCATTCAGACTAGCGCGACACGACTTTGCGGGGTGACCTGTGAAGTCGCGTGCATCGCTGTGTACCGCGACTTCAGCGCGACTTTCAGAGACTTCACATAATGGAAGTCTATGCAAGTCGCCTCCAGGTCGCCCCAAAGTAGTACAGGACCCTTTTTTTAAGTCGGAGCGACTTGTGTCACTCCTATTAGAACGGGTCCTGTGCTAATCAATGGACCGTGACCGAGCGCGACTTGTCAGGCTGACAAGTCGCCTGACAAGTCGCGCTAATGTGAATGGGCTCTTAAAGGAAGAATAGCACTGCAAATTTTTTATAGAGATATTCCTAAAATAATATGAAATTGAAGTGTCACACCAAGGTTGTACATCTATATAATGATGCATATACAGTATCTCAGAAAAGTGAGTACACCCCTCACATTTTTGTAAATATTTTATTCTATCTTTTCATGTGACAACACTGAAGAAATGACACTTTGCTACAATGTAAAGTAGTGAGTGTACAGCTTGTATAACAGTGTAAATTTGCTGTCCCCTCAAAATAACTCAACACACAGCCATTAATGTCTAACAGCTGGCATCAAAAGTGAGTACACCCCTAAGTGAAAATGTCCAAATTGGGCCCAATTAGCCATTTTCCCTCCCCAGAGTCATGTGGCATGTTAGTGTTACAAGATCTCAGGTGTCAATGGGAAGCAGGTGAGTTAAATGTGGTGTTATCGCTCTCACTCTCTCATACTGGTCACTGGAAATTCCACATGGCACCTCATGGCAAAGAACTCTCTGAGGATCTGAATAAAATAATTTTTACTCTACATAAAGATAGCCTAGGCTATAAGAAGATTGCCAAGACCCTGAAACTGAGCTGCAGCATGGTGGCCATGACCATACAGTGATTTAACAGGACAGGTTGCTTTCAGAATAGGCCTCGCCATGCTTGACCAAAGAAGTTTAGTGCACGTGCTCAGCGTCATATCCAGAGGTTGTATTTGGGAAATAGAGATATAAATGCTGCTAGCATTGCTGCAGAGGTTGAAGGGATGGGGGGGTCAGCCTGTGCTCAGACCATACGCCGCACACTGCATCAAATTGGTCTGCACGGCTGTTGTCCCAGAGGAAGCCTCCTCTAAAGATAATGCAAAAGAAAGCCTGCAAACAGTTGCTGAAGACAAGTAGACTAAGGACATGGATTATTGGAAAATGTCCTGTGGTCTGATGAGACCAAGATAAACTTATCTGGTTCAGGTGTCAAGCATGTGTGGCAGAAACTTGGTGAGGAGTACAAAGACAAGTGTGTCTTGCCTACAGTCAAGCATGGTGGTGGAAGTGTCATGGTCTGAGGCTACATGAGTGCTGCCGGCACTGGGGAGCTACAGTTCATTGAGGGAACGATGAATGCCAACATGTACTGTGAAATAATGAAGCAGAGCATGATCCCCTCCCTTCGGAAACTAGGTCGCAGGGCAGTATTCCAATATGTTAACAAACCCAAACACACCTCCAAGACGACCACTGCCTTGCTAAAGAAGCTGAGGGTAAAGGTGATGGACTGGCCAAGCATGTCTCCAGACTTAAACCCTATTGAGAATCTGTTGGGCATCCTCAAACGGAAGGTGGAGGAGCACAAGGTCTCTAACATCCACCAGCTCCGTGATGTCATCAGGGACGAGTGGAAGAGGACTCCAATGGCAACCTGTGAAGCTCTGGTGAACTCCATGCTCAAGAGGGTTAAAGCAGTGCTGGAAAATAATGGTGGCCACACAAAATATTGACACTTTGGGCCCAATTTGGACATTTTCACTTAAGGGTGTACTCACTTTTGTTGCCAGCGGTTTAGACATTAATGGCTGCGTGTTGAGTTATTTTGAGGGGACAGCAAATTTACACTGTTATACAAGCTGTACACTCACTACTTTACATTGTAGCAAAGTGTCATTTCTTCAGTGTTGTCACATGAAAAGATAGAATAAAAGATTTACAAACATGTGAGGGTTGCACTCACTTTTGTGAGATACTGTGTGTGTGTGTGTGTGTGTGTGTATATATATATATATATATATATATATATATATATATATACAAACATACACACACACATGCATTTCATAAAATTATCAAAAAGTTAATTTATTTCAGTAATTCGATTCAAAAAGTGAAACTCCTATATTTTATATAGATGCGTTACACACAGAGTGATATATTTCAAGCATTTCTTTCTTTTAATTTTGATGGTTATGGCTTACAGCTAGTGACACCCCAAAATTCAGTATCTCAGGAAATTAGAATATTACGTAAGACCAATAAAAAAAGGATTTTTAATACAGAAATGTGGTCTTACTGAAAAGTCTGTCCATGTACAGTATAGGATGCACTCAATACTTGGTCGGGGCTCCTTTTGTATGAATTACTGCATCAATGTGGCGTGGCATGGAGGCGATCAGCCTGTGGCACTGCTGAGGTGTTATGGAAGCCCAGGTTGCTTTGATAGCTGCCTTCAGCCCCTCTGCATTGTTGGATCTGGCGTCTCTCATCTTCCTCTTGACAGATTCTCTATGGGGTTTAGGTCAGGCGAGTTTGCTGCCCAATCAAGCACAGTGATACCATGAACATGTGACCAGGTATTGTGGGCGGTGCCAAGTCCTGCTGGAAAATGAAATCAGCAACTCCATAAAGCTGGTCAGCAGAGGGAAGCATGAAGTGCTCTAGAATTTTCTAGTAGAGGGCTGCGCTGACTTTGGACTTGATAAAACACAGAGGACCAACAGCAGCAGATGACATGGCTCCCCAAATTATGGCTGAATGTTGAAACTTCACACTGGACCTCATGCAACTTGGATTCTGTGCCTCTCCACTCCTCCTCCAGACTCAGACCTTGATTTTCAAATGAAATGCAAACTTTTCTACAGTCAGTGATGATTTTGACAATATAGTGTATATATATATATATACATATATATATATACACACACACACACGCTGCCTGGCCAAAAAAAAAGTTGACACCTGGAATTAACTAAGCAACTAACTATACTAGTTGTAATTTGCATGTGCCCAAAGAATGAGGTCAGCTGATTACATGAATATACTGAATGACCAGGTTATTCCATCAATGTATTTTTTATCCCTGATGGCACAGGCATATTTTAAGATGACAATGCCAGGATTCAGGAGTGGTTCAGGGAGCAGGAGACATCATTTTCACACATGGATTGGCCAGCACAGAGTCCAAAACTTAACCCCATTGAGAATTTTTGGGATGTGCTGGAGAAAGCTTTGCACAGTGGTCCGACTCTCTCATCATTTGGTGATGAATGCAACACTGGACGGAAATAAATCTTGTAACATTGCAGAAGCTTATCGAAACAATGCCACAGGGAATGCGTGCCGTAATCAAAGCTAAAGGTGCTCCAACGAAATATTAGAGTGTGTGACCATTTTTTTTGGCGGCGACTTTTTTTTGGCTGGGCGGTGTATATGTATATATATATATATATATATATATATATATATATATACACATATATATATATATATATATATATATATATATATATATATATATATATATATATATATTCCAAGTTTCAAGTGAAAAGTGTTATAGAGCCAACGCATTTCAGGGGTCAGCCACCAGCAGCTGGTTTGGGCTGCTCAAACTGCTGATGACTGTTCGGTTCAGGTGCTCTATATTTCGTATTTCTAGCTCAGTCCAGCAGACTTTCTCTCCTATTAAAAAGCCCTGATGAAGAGGGCATTCTTTGACCCCCCCAAAATGGGTTGGCCCAAAATATCTTTTCACTTGATGGCATTAAAACTGTGGAAATCTTCTGGCGTGGAGAAGCTGCCAGCCCAGAATCCAGATACTTGGCCCAAGTACAACTCCTTTATTAGTATAACTCTAGGGTCCCTGCCCCACCCTCCCACTTTTTCTAAATGGTTTCCATACGCTGCACTGATGCTGGCTGCAAAGCCTGAAACAGCGGTATGCAGTTTGGAATTAAAAGCTCTATAATATTCAGCTAAGTTTGCAATATACACCTACATCTGTTCTGGATGTGTAGATAGCCAAAAGGGAGTAAAACAATGATTTGCATGGCCCCGCCTACTTTTCTGAAAATGTGGGGAAGTCTGTATGTACTGCAGAGATGTACTGTAAGTTTTTCCTAATTGCGATCGTACATATACTTGAAAACCTTCAAAGTCCCCAGGGCAATGGGTAAAAATCTTACCTTGATCTTCCATTTTAAGTCAGCATTATTGGATGTTTACAATTACATGACCCTCCGCAGCACCTATTTCAGGAGTGAAGACTAGTAATCCACTGCTGCAGTCTAGGAGTAACCACCATCGAGTCAAGTTGTCTGAATTTTTAGGACGATATGAGGACACCATCAACGGACAACCAAGGGGAAGTGTTCACATCTCCAGACAGCTATATTGGCACCCAAAGAAAGACTCACCTCTTTAAGTTGCTGATGAAATAGGGGGACTTGGAGTGCCATGTGACCACAAACCTGGGTATTTAGACTCTTCAGGACAATGTGAAGACCCCCTCATTGGATTACCAATGGGAAACATCCACATCTCCAGACAACAATATTGGCACATAAAGAAAGACTCTCCCCCTCTCTGTTGCTAAAGAAAGAAAACATAGGACTTGGCGTGCCATGTGACCACAAATGTAGGTAATTAGAAGGGGTATTTAGACTTTTCAGGACAATATGAAGGCACCACCAATGGACAACCAATGGGAAGTGTACATCTCCAGACAGCTATATTGGCACCCAAAGAAAGACTCACGTCTTTATGTTGCTGAAGAAATAGGGGGACTTGGAGTGCCATGTGACCACAAACCTAGGTAATAAAAAGGGGTATTTAGACTTTTCAGGACAATGTGAAGACCCCCTCATTGGATTACCAATAGGAAACATCCACATCTCCAGACAACAATATTGGCACAAAAAGAAAGACTCTCCCCCTCTTTGTTGCTAAAGAAAGAAAACATAGGACTTGGCCTGCCATGTGACCACAAATGTAGGTAATTAGACGGGGTATTTAGACTCTTCAGGACAACATGAAGGCACCACCAATGGACAATCAATGGGAAGTGTCCACATCTCCAGACAGCAATAATGGCATAAAAAGGAAGACCCTACCCCTCTCACTTGCGGAAGAAAAAAAAACAGGACTTGGAGTGTCATGTGACCCCACATTTAGGTATTAGAAGGTAATTAGAAGGGGTATTAAGACTCTTTAGGGCAATATGAAAACACCACCAATAGACAACCAATATGAAGTGTCCACATCTGCAGACTGCAATATTGCAACAATACAAACAAATGGCCACTGGCCTCACCTATAACTGGGCTTTACAGCAAGGAGCACATAGAAGGGCAGCACATGCAAAACAAAACCAAAGAAATTCCCAGCTCAACTTAAGGCCCGTACACACGTACCGATTGTCGGCCTAAAATGTTCGGCCGCCGAACGATCGGCCGATTTTCGACTTGTTAGTATGATGCTTCCGACAGCCGACAGCGCACTTTCGGCCGAACAAAATCTGTCGTGCAAGCATTAAAATTTTTGTATGCCGACACCAGAACGGCCGATTGTTCACCAGTCAGTACAGATTTCAGCCGACACACAGCAGATTTGCAAGACTGGGCATGCTCAGAAAAGAAAAAAGACAAGGAAAGTGAACCATCACATGACATCACTTCTTCAGTCAGCTGTTGTCGGCCGACAAAATTTGTGTGCAGTCTTTTGCAGTTTTCAACAGACACGACAGCCCTGGACAGAAGACGGCCGATCGTTCGGCCGACGATCGGTACGTGTGTACGGGGCTTTACCGACCAGTCTGCGACCAACCAAATTGTCCTGTGTAACAGTATGCGTTAAAAACAGGAAAAGCACTGGACTTCTTTGCTGCCATTGTGCTATATGCTGGGTGTCCAGTGAGCTCCTATGCCTTTAAAGAGGGGTGGGGTACCTTCAGGTTCACTTGCCCACTGCCTATCCATTATAATGCATTTGCTTCCACTGTGGAGGCTCTCAAAATTTATAGTTAAGACTAAAGAAAATACCGGGGAGGCTCTAAAGATTTCACATGCATTGTGTGCAGACTAAACCCCTGTTTTTAACGCATACTGCTAGACAGGACGATTCAGTTGGTCGCAGACTGGTTAGTAGGTTGAGCTGGGAATTTCTTTGGTTTTGTTTAGCAATATTGGAACCCAAAGGAAGACTCCCCCTCCCCAATCCATTGCTAAAGAAAAAAAACAAGGGACATGGAGTGCCATGTGACCACGAAGTTAGGTAATTTGAAGGGGTATTAAGACTCTTTAGGACAATATGAAGACACCAATAATGGACAACCAATGGGAAGTGTCCACATCTCCAGACAGCAATATTGGCACCCAAAGAAAGACTCACCTCTTTATGTTGCTGAAGAAAGAAATAACGGGACTTGGGAGTGCCATGTGATCACAAACTTAGGTAATTAAAAGCAGTAGTTTGACTCCTCAGGACAATTTGAAGATACCCTCAATGGATTACTAATAGGAAATGTCCGCATCTACTGACATTATTGGCAGGTAGGAAAGTCCTTACCCCCTCTCTGTTGCTGAAGCAGGAAAACATGGAACTGGGCGTGACCACCAATTTGGTAATTAGAAGGGGTATTAAAACTCTTTAAGACAATGTGAAGACACCATCAATGGACAACCAATGGGAAGCGTCCACATCTGCAGACAGCAATATTGGCACCCAAAGCAAGACCCACCTCTTTCCAGGAAACCATGGGATTTGGCGTGCCATGTGACAACAAATTTAGGTCATTAATAGGGTTATTTAGTTATTTTTTTTTATGGAATTGAGGAATTAGCAAGAGGAGGATTGATAGGGTAAACTGTATTTGGGGGGTTGCCTAGAGTTAAGCTTTAAGCCTGTTTACCTGAAATAAGAAGCATAGTTTCTATGTGTTCCCATAATAAACACAAGAAGAAATTAACAGATCTACAAACTGAACTTTTTAGTATTTAACTGTGTGCACAGTACCAACTGGTGGGAAATAGCACATTTTGTAACAGTAGAGTCCATCAATGCAGTGCAAATACATATTCACAAATATATACAAGCGAACAGTTCCTTCACATTTTACAAAACAGAACCAATAACCGTATGATAAAAATCGGCACTTGGGTGTGGAGCTTTTCAATATTCCGACTCTGAAAAACATCCAACGAGCAATCACTCCGATGTGGGTCTGGAAGCATCCTGATCCATGTTGAAGACAAGGTAGCATGTCTCAAGTCTGTCTGGATCCATCTTGTGTTCGAACTGGGGCTGAAGATCTTCTGGTGTCAGGCCTTTTAGGAACTGGCTGGAGAGCTCATTGTACAAGGTTGGACCAACACCATCTACAGAAAGCACAGATAATCAGATCATGTTATCACAACAATAAATTTGCAGGGTTAAATATGTGGCTTAATAGGATTCTGTGAGAGGTTCATAGCTTTAAAAACATCCACTGATCCTTCAAGAGACACTATGACTTTACCCATTTAGGACATAGTAATGGCACTTTTCCACTGCAAGTACTGGCTCGGCTCTACTCGGCCCTGCTTGGCCCGGTTTGCTTTTCCACTGCTGGTAACGCATGGTACGATGTTGGAACGGTTCGGTACAGTACAGTATGGTTTGCTTTTCCACTAAAGTAGTACTAAAGTTAAGTGGGTGGGATAACAATGGGGTGGGTGGGATTCTCTGACCAATCAGTGGCTAGTAGTGACTGCATGCAAAGGATTGTGGGATATGTTACCGGGAACGGTACCTCTTGGAACCACAATCGTGGTGGTACTGTTTTTGAGAGCCGTACCGTTCGGTTCCATGCAGTGGAAAAGCGCCGCCGTACCGTACCGAACCGTTCCTACACCGTACCATGCGGTACCAGCAGTGGAAAAGCACAAAAGCGAGCCGAACCGTTCGGTTCCATGCAGTGGAAAAGCGCCATAACAGTCCTTACTGATAACATCCATCAGAAAACTATGCTCACCCAATCCTTGCTCTTTTGTCGGAGCCTTCATTCTGTTCCACTAACTCCCAGGATCCGAATCTGCGGCCCTTGGAGCTCCAACAGATAGTAGTCTGTGTCTTGGTGACTACTCTAGCCAATGAATGAAAAATATTATATAGACTGACTTCCAGTAGTTAAATTGTTTGGTTTAATTCTATTGCACTGATGACATTGTATATGTTTTAAGTTGTGTCTATCCCTTTTCTCTCCCTTTTTTCCCCAAAGAGGATGGCTGTTGGAAGCACAACTGTGCAAATGTTGATTTGTAAATCATGGCTATGTTCTCTAGAAATTTATTGTAATGTGTCTCTAGTCTACAACTGTTTCCGGAAGCATGTCCTCGATCTCCAACAAACTCATACAGCATGTCCTTATTCCCCCACAAACTCCCATAACATGTTCTCATTCCTCCACAAACTCCCATAGCATGTTCCCCAATCTAAAAAAAAAACTCCTATAGCATGTCCCCAGTCTCCAACAACTTAAATAGCATGTCCTTATTCTCTATCAACTCCTACAGCTTGTCCACAGTCTCCAGCAACTCTTATAGCAGGTTCCCATTCTTCAACAACTTCTAAAGCATGGTCCCAATCTCCAAGAACTGCTAAAGCATGTCCCCCGTTCTCCAAAAAACCCCTATAGCATAACTCCAATTGCCAACAACTCCCTTAGCATGTCCCAGTCTCCAACAACTTCTATAGCGTGTTCCCATTCTCCAACAATTCCTATAGCGTGTTCCCAGTCTCCAGCAACTCCTATAGCATGACCGTAATCTCCAACAACTCCTATAGCATTACCCCAGCTTCCAACAACTCCTATAGCATTTCCCCAGTCTCTAATAGCTCCTATATAATGTCCCAGTCTCCAGCAACTTCTATAGCATATCCCCAGTCTCCAACAACTCCTATAACATGTCTACAGTCTCCAACAACACTTTTAGCATGTCCCCAGGCTCCAATAGCTCCTATAACATGTCCCCAGTCTCCAATAGCTCCTATAACATGTCTCCAGTCTCCAACAACTCCTATAGCATGTGTCCAGTCTCCAACAACTCCTATAGCCTGACCCCAGATTCCAACAACTCCTATAGCATGTCCCCAGTCTCCAACAACTCCTATAGCATTACCCCAGCTTCCAACAACTCCTATAGCATTTCCCCAGTCTCCAATAGCTCCTATAACATGTCTCTAGTCACCAACAACTCCTATAGCCTGACCCCAGTCTCCAACAGCTCCTATAGCATGTTCCCAGTCTCCAACAACTCCTATAGCATGTCCCCAGTCTCCCAACAACTCCTATAGAATGTCCCAGTCTCCAATAGCTCCTATAACATGTCTCCAGTCTCAAACAACTCCAATAGCATGCCCCAAGTCTCCAACAACTCCTATAGCACGACCCCAGCTTCAAACAACTCCTAAAGCATGTCCCCAGTCTCCAACAACTCCTTTAGCATGTCCCCAGTCTCCAATAGCTTCTATAACATGTCTCTAGTCTACAACAACTCTTATAGCATTTCCCTATTCTCCAACAACTCTTATAGCATGTGCCCATTCTCCAGCAAATTCTATAGCATGTCTCTATTCTCATTCTCCAACAAACTCCCATTGCATGTACACAGTCTCCTGTTGTAGACATCTCCTGTTGCATGTCTGCAGTCTCTGCCAACGTTCTGTAGAAAAACATCCTCTGAATATTACTTGCGACCCTTTAATATCAGGAGCTGCACTTGAGACCCCCATATCAAGTAAGTAGATCACCCTTTCTCTAATAGATATGGGTGACCATGAGACCTCAATGTTACAGTTCGCTGGCCCGAGTGACCAATCTCCAAGTACTAAAACTGTAATATGGGGAGGAGCAGTGACATCAATTACCCTGGTAGTCTTATTGGCTGAGAAGTAGGCATATAACATAGTGCAGTTCCAAGAGAAGAAGCCAGCTCAGGAAACGCTGTTTTAGAGAAAGGAGGCTTGGACAGACTTATCCTTGATAGGCTGCATTAAATATGTCAGGGAAGAGAGGCAATTCTCCAAATATGTGTATTTTATTTCAGCCTATAGGGAAACTTTAAATGTTATGGTTCAAAAGTAGGTTGGGTTTGTTGGCACTCTATTACTTTAGACACAGCTTTTGACACAAAAACCTATGGTCATATATATATATATATATATATATATATATAAACCTAGTAATACCTAGTCACATACCTATACATTGCTGACAAAGCGTCTTAAGTGTTTCTGACAAAGTATGGACACCCTCATCTTCTTGATCATCATGGAAGCTGTCATTATCAGCAGACACATCCATGGCTGACCGAGCATGGTTCACCATCATTTCCAGGGTGTTTCCTTCAGCCTCTTCGAAATCATCAGGATAATCATCAGGCCCTTCATCATCACCAATACCTAAAAATATGAAGTCAATATAACAAAAAAACAAATAAAAAATAAAAAGTATGTCTATTCAAAATGGAGTGGGGAAGGGTAGACCTTTTGTCAAGATATTAACACTGTCTTCATCCCCATTGAGAAGTTTCACCACTCTTTCTGTACTGGTGCTCATTGTCACCAAGAAAGAAAATGAGTAAACACCAGCCAAAAGGTTTTTGAAGTGAAACCCATGCAATAAAATGGCATGGATTGCATTTTACATACAAAATGACACAAAAAATAGTAGAGGTATGGGCAAAATAAAGAATGGCAAGTGGTTCAGGATCTACTATTTTCTTCCCTGTAGATTGGGAGGGTTGGGGTACTTTGGGTGATCATGTCATTGCTTGCATGATATGTATGGGATACACTCAGAATCCAGTGGACTGTAGTGGCATGATCACCCCTAAATCGGACCATCGAGGGACACAGACTAAGATCTTGGTTAAACTAAAGCAAAGAAACATTTTTACCAAAAAGCTAAATGGGTTAGAAGGGCGGGGGGGACTATGGAAGGGAAAGTGGGGAATGTTTGCCAGGAGTGCCATCCTTTTTACAGGGTGCCCTTATTTTCATTTTGTAACAACAGGGTCGTTTTTAATAGATTAAATAGATTACTTAAAACGTTTTTTTTTCCTCTCTAGCTATGAGCCTAGTAGGCCTATACAGTGACCACAGCCCTGTATTAGTCATTATGTACTAAATCCTAGTTGCAATAGTAAACCTGAATAAGTCCTGAAGGCAAATAAAGTCACCTATTAGATTACATTACATGTAAAATAGAAAGCCACATTGGGGGCTTACCAAGTTCCTCTGGAATCTCCTCATTCGGACAAGGTTCGTCATCCAGGTCTTCCTCAACAGAAGCTAAACTGTCTTTGTCAAAGTCCTCAGAGTAGTCAGATCCATCCACAGTACCCGATAGTTCCTCAGAATCCCACAATTCACAAGAACCAACCAACAGTCTGTGAGAGCTCGGCGGAGCAGATTTAGATCGATAGTCTTCTTTGGAAACATCATGATATGCCATGGATGTCTTGCTCCGAATTTCCAATGAACTAACTTCTCCGTTGTCTTTCTTCTCCAAAGTTTGCTTATATAAATAAAATTCATGTTTCTGTATAAATTGTTTTATATGTTCCTGAACAAATGGTAAGCTTAGAATGTAATTTGCACTAGGTCTAGTTTCAGGGCATTTGTCCAGAATGCTTTTAACCAACAGATGTAAATCGGTAGAGTAGCAATCTGCCAGGGGGGCATAATTCTCTCTCACAATTTTAAAAAACAGGCTTAATAAGTTTGTTGCATCAAATGCCGGTTTCAAGGCACACATTTCATAAAGTAAACATCCAAGTGCCCAAATATCTGATTTGGAACTATAAGGCATGTCTTGGCACATCTCTGGACTGAGATAATAGGGCGTTCCCACACACGTGCTTGCCATATCCATAGTGTTAGACATAATCTTGGAGATGCCAAAATCCCCAAGCCGAATCGTGCCCTTCTTGGTAAGGAAGACGTTTGAAGTTTTGATATCTCTGTGAAGAATTTTCAAGGAATGGATATACTGAATGGCCATTGTCAACTGAATAAACCAGTCCATGATGGTGTCTTCTGGGATGTGGACATCTTTCCTTTGCTTGATGTAATCATCTAGCGTCCCTCCATCGCAATAATCTTGAACAATAAAAACGTATTCATCCTCCGGGTCACAGAAGTATTCATGACACACAACAACATTTGGGTGGATAAGTTTGCCCATGATAACTGCTTCACGAAGTATAGACTCTTTCGTTCTGGTACGCTTAGATGCATCTATTTTAATTTTCTTCACAGCATATGTTTTTTTGTTTTCTGTATTTCTCATAAGAAAAACTTCAGCTGTTGCTCCTCTGCCGATTTTTAATATCTTCTCATACTTCTCCATGTTGTGTCATGTATCTATAGCACAAAAATGTGTTATGGTTGACATATTGTAAATACTTAGATAAACTACCCTACATAGCCAAACCTTTGCGTATACCTACCCATCACACCTACTCTTATGGACAAAAGCATGAGGAAACCCCTCCAAATGATTGAGTTCCGGTGTAACCAGTGAAGAACAAGTGAAAAACCAATACTGGTTTTTTATTTCTTTTTGTTGGTTGAACCAGATGGACTTGTGTGTCTTTTTTCAACCTGACTATGTAATTATGTAACTATATATGTAATTCTGCAGCATACAAAGACATTAACCACTTTACCACCGGAGGATTTTGCTGTCTTACGTCCAGGCCACTTTTTGCGATTCGGCACTGTGCGAATTTAACTGACAATTGTGCGGTCTTGCGACGCCGTACCCAAACGAAATTTACGTCCTTTTTTCCCCACAAACAGAGCTTTCTTTTGGTGGTATTTGATCACCTGTGCGATTTTTACATTTTGCGCTATAAACAAAAAAAGAGCGTTTATTTTGAAAAAATAACAATATTTTTAACATTTTTTTATATGAAATTCCCCCCAAAAAATGTAAAAATCAAAATGTTTTTACATTTTTTGCCAATTTGTTTTCTGCTACCTATGTTTGGTAAAAAAAATCACAATAAGCGTATTTTGATTGGTTTGCGCAAAAGTTATTGTGTTTCTAAACTAAGGGAAAGATTTCTGTCATTTTTGGTGTTTTTTTTTTTTAACGAGTAATGGCGGCGATCTGCGATTTTATTTTTTTTTGCGGGACTGCGACATTGCGGCGGACAGATCGGACCCTTGACTGACATTTTTGACACTTTTGGGGGTACCAGTGACATTACTGCAGTAATCAGTGCTATATATCTGCACTGTTACTGTAAAAATGACACTGGCAGGGAAGGGGTTAATTTTATTGGAGAGGGAGGGGTTAATGTATGCCTGGTGCTTACTAACGTGTGTGGGGGGAGGTGACTGAGTGAGTCAGGGACAGATCGCATGTTCAGCTATGCTGAACACTGCAATCTGTCACTCCTTGTCACTTAGGAGATCCGCCCGCTCTGTTTACACAGGCGGGCGGATCTCCAAACTAGATTCCCGGACGATCGGGGAAGAGCAGCGGCGATCGCCGCCGTTCCTCCCCTGGCCCGACTCCCGCTGTGACTGAAAACAGCGGGAGCGCGCCTCCGGCGGTGCGCGTGCACCGCCTACAGGGGGAGGAGTCCAGCGACGTAGTACTACGTCACTGGACGATAACGAACCACTTTGCCGCAGTACGGTCAACGTGACCGGTCGGCAAGTGGTTAAGGAAAATTGTGCGCTTCCAACCTTGTGTTAACAGTTTGGTGAAGGCCCTTTTCTATTCAGCATGACTGTGCCCCTGTGTAAAAGCCAGCTCCAGAAAGACATCATTTTACTGGTTATGTGAACTTGTGTGGTCTACACAGAGCCCTGACCTCAACCCTACTGAACATCTTTGGAATAAATTGGAAAGAATCATGTCTTCTCAACCATCATCTCCATAAAGACATGGGTTGACCAGTTTGGTGTGGAGGAACTCGAGTAGTCTGCACAGAGCCCTGACCTCAACCCTACTGATCACCTCTCAGATAATTTGGAACACCAATTGTGATCCAGGTCTTATTGTCCAACATAATTTCCTGACTTCACAAATGCTCTTTTGACCAAATGGGCACAAATTCCCAAAGCCACATTTTGAAATCTTGTAGAGAGCCTTCTTAGAGAAGCGGAGGCTGTTATAGCTGCATATGAGAGCATCTGGCCCACAATAGGCATCCCAGTTCATGCCAAGGGTGTTCAGTAGAGTTGAGGTCAGGGCTCTGTGCAGGACACTCGAGTTCCTTCACACCAAACTGGTCAAACCATAACTTTATAATCAGGTCAGGTACTGACGTTGATTAGGAAGACCTGGCTTAGTGCTCCAGTTCCTCCCAAAGGTATTCAGTAGGGTTGAGGTCAGACCTCTGTGCAGGCCACTCAATCTCCTCCACACCAAACTCATCAAACCATAGCTTTAAGGAGCTGGCTTTGTACATGGGGGCACAGTCATGCAACAGAAAAAAGCCTTCACCAAGCTCTTGCCACAAGGTTGGATGAGCACAATTGTCTATATTATCCTTCTTCTCAGGTGAAGTCTTACAGTATATGCTACTTTGAATTGCAGATATCCCATCCTCTGGATTTTATCGGTTTCCGAGTGGCTCCTTTTCCTTCACAGGGTTCTATGAAGCCACCCTTCCTGCCTTCCTGGTCAAGAGCTGTGTGCTCCAACACAAATACACATCCCTAAAGCCTAAGGAAGGCAAGCCACTCCCCTGCTCCCGCATCCTTCATCCTCAATGCCAATAGACAGGCAGCTGCTGTCCCTTGTGACTTGGTAACCAATTAGCATTCTCCCCGACAGGAAATCCAGGGAAGCTACGCTTAGTGCCAGTTCACACTAACGCGGCACAACTTCGGGGGCGACCTGTGAAGTCGCGTGCACCTCGACTTCGGCGCGACTTGCACTGACTTCATATAATGAATGTCTATGCAAGTCGCTCCAGGTTGCCCCGAAGTAGTACAGGAACCTTTTTCTAAGTCGGAGCGACATGTGTCGCTCCTATTAGAATGGTTCCTGTAGCACACAATGGACCGCGACGGACCGTGACTTGTCAGGCTGACAAGTCGCCTGACAAGTGGTGGTAGTGTGAATGGACACTTAGGGATCTGGAGCCTTCACCAGTGAAGTTTCCAGCATTGAAGTGATTGGCACATATATGAACCAAATAATGTATTGGGGAATGTTTTCCTGGTAGATGAGAATAATGTTAATTAAAAAAAATAATAATTTAATTACACTTTCATCAGAAAGTATTATTGTAGTGTGATGATCAGATGTCCACCAACTTTTGGTCATAAAGCTGTTACATAGAAACTCTATGGAACCCCATGGAACCTTAAAGTTCCTCTAGAGCGGCCGTCACTAAATGGCGGCCCGCGGTCCATTGGCGGCCCGCACAATGCTTTCACCCGGACCGCGAGGCCGCCTCCTGTATTCATTCAATGGTTTGCCGGGACCGCGGGTGTCCCAGCAACCAGTGACGTACTGTGTGTGCACTGCGGCTCGCGAGTAGGGGCGTGACGTCACGCGCCCTGCCCCCCCCCCCCCCGCTCCTGACTGCGGCTCCCATTCAGCCAGGCAGCGAGTTGGGGCGTGACATTATGTGCGCGCCCCGCCCCCCTGCTCGTGGCTTCTGGCTCGGCTCGGCTCCTGGCTCCAGGTATGTGGAGCACAAGGGGAGAAAGCAATGTGGTCATAGCTGCACTTAAAGCTGATGGGAGTTTTTTAAAGTGTGCAGATTGATGGGCATATTTTGTAGTGCTCATTAGAGTGCCCCATAAAAAAAAAAATGTGCCCATCAGAGTGCCCCCTAACATAAAATGTGCCCATCAGCATGCCCCTTATTTTATGTTAAGGGGCACTCTAATGGGCAGATTTAATGTTAAGGGGCACTCTAATGGGCAGATTTTATGTTAAGGGGCACTCTAATGGGCATATTTTATGTTAAGGGGCACTCTAATGGGCAGATTTAATGTTAAGCGCAACGCTGATTTACACGTTTTGTTTTGCCCATCAGAGTGCCCCCTAACATAAAATGTGCCCTTCAGAGTGCCCCCTAACATAAAATGTGCCCTTCAGAGTGCCCCCTAACATAAAATGTGCCCATCAAAGTGCCCCCTAACATAAAATATGCCCATTAGCGTGCCCCTTATTTTATGTTAAGAGTCACGCTGATGGGCCTATTTTATGCTAAGGGGCACTCGGATGGGCATATTTTATGTTAGGGGGCACTCTGATGGGCACATTTTATGTTAGGGGGCACTCTGATGGGCACATTTTATGTTAGGGGGCACTCTGATGGGCACATTTTATGCTAAGGGGCACGCTGAGGGGCATATTTTATGCTAAGGGGCACGCTGAGGGGCATATTTTATGTTAAGAGCAACGCTGATTTACACGTTTTGTTTTGCCCATCAGAGTGCAACCTAACATAAAATGTGCCCATCAGAGTGCCCCCTAACATAAAATGTGCCCATCAGAGTGCCCCCTAACATAAAATGTGTCCATCTGAGTGCCCCCTAACATAAAATATGCCCATCAGAGTGCCCCCTAACATAAAATGTGCACATCAGAGTGCCCCCTAACATAAAACGTGTACATCTGAGTGCCCCCTAACATAAAATGTGTCCATCTGAGTGCCCCCTAACATAAAATGTGTCCATCAGAGTGCCCCCTAACATAAAATGTGTCCATCTGAGTGCCCCCTAACATAAAATGTGCCCATCAGCGTGTCCCTTATTTTATGTTAAGGGTCACGCTGATGAGCAAATTTTATGCTAAGGGCATATTTTATGTTAAGGGGTACTCTGATGGGCACATTTTATGTTAGGGGGCACTCTGATGGGCATATTTTATGTTAGGGGGCACTCGGATGGGCATATTTTATGTTAAGAGCAACGCAGATGGACACGTTTTGTTTTGCCCATCTTTCTGAGTCATAGCAAAGACTTCAGATTCGGACCTCGGCCCAAAGAAAATTTTAGCAACCGGACCTCCTTGAATTTTAATTCATTACCCCTGCTCTAGAGATTGCTATGGGTTCCTTGAGCTGTGGATGATTGACCTCCAATTTGCCGGTACCGGCATGGTTCCAGGTCTAACTCCACTTGGCAGAGTCATTAGCATGATGCCAATGTTTTTCTGTAAAGGTGGCATTCGGACCAAACCTTTAAAGGGGCACTCTTGCCACTGACTATCAATGTAAAAGGCATTTTGGCTACTGCTCCTGAGGAATTCATTATAGCAGGGGTTCCCAGTGACCTGAAAATTATTTTAAGGGTTTTTCTGCGGTAAAATGGTTGAGAAAAGCTGGTGTAGATGGACCAATGGATATTTTGATATGATAAGGCCAGTATAGCACCTAACAATAAAACACAAATGGGCCCGCCTGCCTAATGCACATTACTTGACTACCCTGTTCTGTAAGAGCCAACTGATGCTGGAAACCTGATGTTCAGGTTCTGGCTCCTGCCCATCCAGTCAAACAGCCTACAGGCTTTAAACCACAACCCTCAGAGTCACATTGTAGCACAAGTGACCTAAAAGTGGCACCTTCAGCAAAAAGATATCACATGCAAGTGTCTGACTGTGACCAAAGTGTTGTGGCTTCCGTTGGGTGTGCAAATTCAAAAATGACACCATCCACTCTAGGGCCAATGTACATACAGCCAGGAAAAAAATCACAAATGGGGTATCCTGGTAATCAGAAGGAATAGCTCTATAAACATTGGTTACTTTCCTTAAAGTGTTACTAAACCCACATCATAAAAAACTCTCAATCAATGGTGTTTTACATGCTGTTCATACTCAGTCACTATGAGATTCCTTTTCTGTATTCTGCAAAAAACCTGGTTGATCCTGCTCTATCTCCCCCTTCTGTCCATGTCCCCGATTCAGCAAGGGATTTTGCAGAGCAGTGTTGGCAGCTCTGCACATGCTCAGTGTTCAGTGAATTTCTATGATGAGCATGTCCTCGCTATCACATCTGAGCAACCCATGTGACTATAGAGTCACACATGTGGGCGTATACACACTGGTAAATGACTGCCCACTTCCTCCCTCCTCCTCCACGCCCACTAACCAGCTAAACACAATGGGGGGGCGGGATATTACATCTTGATTGATGGAGTCTTCAGCTCCCTGTTATTCTAAGACACAGGCTGGAGGGGCCTGTGACTGGCAGAAATCCCATCACACCATGTTATTACCAAAACAATATTAAAGATTTAATTTCAAATACATATTTCTATCAGGGTAGATAAAAATCAATGATTTAAAAAAAAAATTAAAAAAAATGTTTTTTTTTAATTTTTATTTAAATTAGATTTTTTTTAATCAAATTTATTTTACTAAAATACTTTTGGAGCAAAATTGTATCTAAAGATAGTTTTCTATTTAAGATACAATAATCATTTAGTTTATTCAGCTTGAAATGATTTACATATTTTGTAAACTCATTCAACAAATCCAAGCTCTGCAAGCTGAGATAACATGCACAGCATTGATGCATTCACCCAATTTCACAGTAACTACCAGCAAGAATGAGTCCTTACATTTAAAGAGCACCTGTCATTTCAGATCCATCATGGCAGCGCCTGTTAGCGGGCATCCACTCACAGGGCCGGATTAAGAGCATCATGGGCTTGGTGCTGATGATTTTGAAGGGCCTTAAGGGCCGTGCCTTGGCATGCACCCAGAGGAGGAAGGGTGCAGCCATGCATGCCTAATTCAACATGGGATGCTGTCTCTGAAACCCATAAACACATCCATGCATCGGCAACTGTCCCTCCTTGTCCGGCCTTCGTGCTGTGTGGGGAGGTTCTGAGGGAGCTGCCTGGGGAAGCGAGCATAGAAGCCAGACTTCTGTGTTTACAAGTGGCAGAAGAGCGGTGACAGTGAATATGGCCAACCCGGGGCCTATATAAAAGGTAGGGGCCTGGAGCTGCAGCTCCAATAGCCCCTACGTTAATCTGGCCCTGCTGCTGCTGCCACGTCCCTCACCTTGGCTACGTCGTTTCGCGCAGCCGAACCAGCCTGCCGCAGGGAGGGCGGTCGGCAAGTGGTTAAATCAAGCCTTTTTACTAGTGATTTAAATTGTGATATAAACTCGAAATTATATAATGAACTTAAAACAGTTTATTGATATTAATTATTTATTTTTTACTTTGCATTCCAAAGGCTTTTTTTTTTTTTTTTTAATTTTGAACATATGATCAGTGGCAGAGCAATAGAAGCTCCTCCTGCCACTGTTTCCCTGCAGACAGGCTGGGAGAGAGCTGGGTCGTGTGACAGCTGGATATCGATTAGGAAAAGATAATTTGTTATTTTTTTTTGTAAATTAAAATAATTACAGAGCCATCAACTACATACAGGAATAGATGGGACGATGTAAATGAAACAATGTGTGTTTAGTATCACTTTAATTATATTTAAATAAATCACTAGTGCCACGCAATGAAAGTGCTTCCAGTGAAAAAATAAAAAAATGCAAATAAATAAATAAATTTACTTGTGCTAATCTTCAATTAATCATATAAATATATAAAAGTGCTGAATTATCAGGTGTTAAAAAAAATCTGGCAAAATTGTAAACAAAATAGTGAAACATAAATATATAAAGTGCCAAAACTCATATATAATTTCAAATATTTCATAGAATTAGGTAACACTCATAAAAAGTGACAATAGTGCTTTAATGGATCACCTCGTTTTATGAATGTATGTGGTTTACCTAATTATATTAAATATTTGAAATTATTCTAGATTGTAAGCTCTAACGAGCAGGGCCCTCTAGTTCCTCCTGTTTTGAATTGTATTCTAACTGTATTGTCTTCCCTCATATTGTAAAGCGCTGTGCAAACTGTTGGCGCTTTATAAATCCTGTATAATAATAATAATAATAATAATATATGAATTTTGGCACTTTATATATTTATATTTCACTATTTTGGTCACAATTTTGCCAGATTTTTTTTAACACCTGATAATTCAGCACTTTAATATATTTATATGATTAATTAATTGAAGACAATCCAGCACTTTTATATTGTTATATGATTAATTGAAGATTAGCACATGATCAATTATTTATTTATATGCATTTATTTATTTATTTATACACTGGAAGCACTTTAATTGCGCGGCACAAGTGATTTATTTATTTAACCTACACTTATGAGACAGTGCTGTGCTCGCTGCGGTTATAAATAGTGCTTAAACCGGTTTGCTTGCAGGATTATTTATTTCGATTTAATTATAATCTGTTTAAATAACTACCTCTAAATTTTTCTACTTTAGTGAAAAAAAAAATGCAATTTTTTTGTGCCACCTTCTAGTAACAAAATTGTCAAAACTACAGAAATGCTCATTCTACATGGCAAAATTCTCTTTTGGGCTCCTTTTGTTTCTGGGAGTGGTTTTTGGTTCAGAAATAGATGTGTGTTGTAGTAAAGAAGGACAGGAATTCTGATTTATGACCTTTTTTTGGAGACAGCACTCCATTGACAGGGGTATCCCTAGGATACAGATTATTGGAAGAAAAGAAAAAAGAACGCCACAATTGAATGAGTTGAATGCTTTTACCGCCCCCCAGCCCCCAACCCCTATCCCTTTAGCTGCAGAGGCAACAGCCAAGGGGGTACACATGCCACAGCCCGAGGCTTTGTTTTGCGGTAGGAATTATACCCCCCTGTTGTTTTTGGCAGGCACTACTGCAATCCAAACCTGAGCCATTCAAGTGAGAGGGGCTGCAATGCACGCGGTTGCAGTGTGCTGGTGCGGGGTTCAAGGGTTAACCACTTCTGGACCCCTTAATGACCAGGCCATATTTTGCGATTCGGCACTGCGTTATTTTTAACTGACCATTGCGCGGTCGTGCGACGCTGTACCCAAATAAAATTGATATCCTTTTTTTCCCAAAAATAGAGCTTTCTTTTGGCGGTATTTGATCACCTCTGCAATTTTTATTTTTTTCGATATAAACAAAAAAAGAGCGACAATTCTGAAAAAATATATATTTTTCACATTTTGCTATATAACATTCCAAAAAAAAAATTTGTTTTCTGCTACATTTTTTTTGTTGCAATAAGCGTATTTTGATTGGTTTGCGCAAAAGTTATCGCGTCTACTAAATACGGGAAAGATTTATGTCATTTTTTTTTTACTAGTAATGGCGGCAATCTGCGATTTTTTGCGGGACTGCGACATTGCGGAGGACAGATCGGACCCCTAACTGACATTTTTGACACTTTTGGGGGGACCAGTGACATTACTACAGTAATCAGTGCTAAAAATATGCACTGTTACTGTAATAATGACACTGGCAGGGAAGGGTTAACACTGGGTGATCAAGGGGTAAATGTGTACCTAGGAGCGTGTTTCTAACTGTGGGGGGGCGTGGCTTCTGAAATGACCATCGAGACTCCTATATAGAAGGATCAAGGGCACTCTGTAATCATTCCAGGGACAAGAGAGGTCGGCTGTGTTTACAACAGCTGACCGTTCTTCTCTCTCAGTGGGGAATGATCGCGGGTGTCAGGTGGCAATCGGAGCCACGTGCCCCGTGCATCGGAGTCCCTGCTGCCCAGTGGGGGCGGGAGCGTGGCGCCGGCGGCGCACGCTCACCCCCTAGCCTCCTGCACGCGACCGACGTATAGCTACGGCGGTTCACGCAGCAGCAGATAACTGCGGCGGGCGGTCGCAAAGTGATTAAACCTGGTGATGACCTCTTCACTAGCTTTCACAATGCGGATCGCTCTTTAGAGAGCAAAGCTGGCGTGAATGAGCACTAGGTTTTTTTTTTTTTTTTTTTTTTATATAAACCCAATGTAAAAGCAGAGAGCCAACACGTTTCGGAAGCTCACAACTCCCCCTGCATCAGGGCTTGTATGCTGACAATGAATTCAAATTTGTACTGGGCTGTAGAGAGAACAGATATAGTGGCGGTCAAACCAGTACAGATTTAAAGTGGAACTTCACTCTCCCAATCAACGCTGATTATTTGTAATCCTTATGCTGCTAACATTAGTAAATAAATAGGGAAGTTTATCATATTTACATGTTTTAAACTTTGTTTTTTTTTCCCTACTTTTCTCCACTTCTGTTTTCTTGGCTAGGCAAATGATGTCATACATCCCAGGAGTCTTCAAGATTGGAGGAGAGGAGGAGGGTTTTTTTCTCAGCTAAGCATACTCTATTGCATGCATGCTTATGCTAAGGGCAGATGGATTCCAGGAAGTAAATGTTGCATGAATCGTTTGCCCTTACTCAAGATGGCCATCAACAAAATAAAGCATTAAGACGTGGGGGAGTTTTCTTTGAATAATAAAAATTAAATAAATAGTGTTTTTGGTGCTCAGATGCAGTGAAGATCCGCTTTAAGTTCACTGTCAGAGTACAAGCCTTGATGAAGAGGGAATTGTGAACACCCCAAAACGTGTTGGACGCCTACCTTTTACATCTTGTTCAATAAATAAAAAAATTGTTTCAACTGTTGGTGCTTTCATTCTTTCAGTCCTCTGCAGAGCTGTTGTTGGTGGCCACCCAACAAAGAAGTCCTGGAGCCCATGAGATTTAAAATGCAGAGCGATCAAAAGGGAAATCTGAACATCCCGTAATGTGTTGGATGCCTACCTTTTACATAGTGTTCAATAAAAAAAATCCTTACTGGACTGTTTTAACTGTTGGTGCTTTCATTCCTTCAGTCCTTTGCAGAGCTGTTGTTGGTGGCCACCTAACAAAGAAGTCCTGGAGCCCAAGAGATTCATAATGCAGAGCGACCAAGAGGGAATTGTGAAGATCCCGAAACGTGTTGGATGCCTACCTTTTACATCGTGTTCAATAAAAAAAATCCTTACTGGACTGTTTTAACTGTTGGTGCTTTCATTCCTTCAGTCCTTTGCAGAGCTGTTGTTGGTGGCCACCTAACAAAGAAGTCCTAGAGCCCAAGAGATTCATAATGCAGAGCGACCAAGAGGGAATTGTGAAGATCCCGAAACGTGTTGGATGCCTACCTTTTACATAGTGCTCAATAAAAAAACCTTTACTGGACTGTTTTAACTGTTGCTGCTTTCATTCCTTCAGTCCTCTGCAGAGCTGTTGTTGGTGGCCACCTAACAAAGAAGTCCTGGAGCCCAGGAGATTCATAATGGAGAGCGACCAAGAGGGAAATGTGAACATACCGAAACGTGTTGGATGCCTACATTTTACATAGTGCTCAATATAAAAAACCCTTACTGGCCTGTTAACTGTTGGTGCTTTCTTTCCTTCAGTCCTCTGCAAAGCTGTTGTTGGTGGCCACCTAACAAAGAAGTCCTGGAGCCCAGGAGATTCATAATGGAGAGCGACCAAGAGGGAATTGTGAACATCCCGAAACGTGTTGGATGCCTACCTTTTACATAGTGATCAATAAAAAAACAAAAAAACCCTTACTGGACTGTTTAATCATTGATGTTCTTCAGTCCTCTTCAGAGCTGTTGTTGGTGGCCACCCAACAAAGAAGTCCTGGAGCCCAGGAGATTCATAATGGAGAGCGACCAAGAGGGAATAGTGAACACCCCGAAACGTGTTGGGTGCCTACCTTTTACATAGTGTTCAATGAAAAAAACCCTTACTTGACTGTTTTACCTGTTGGTGCTTTCATTCCTTCAGTCCTCTGCAGAGCTGTTGCTCGTGGCCACCTAACAAAGAAGTCCTGGAGCCCCGGAGATTAATAATAGAGAGGGACCAACAATCTCCTTTACCCAAAATTGCTCACCTCGGAGCACTTCCATCAGAACGGTCTTGACTGTATATTGAAGCAGCAGATCAAGGATTCTGTGTCCCCAATCTGTATAAGCTGGAGGTAGGGGAGGCATCAGGGGTCTACTAGATATCAACATAAAGTGTACCTGTCACGGTCTCCATAATGCCACATAAGGAGAAAGCTTGTTGGCCCTTATGTACGGTAATAGTAATTAAATTAAGTAAAATAAATTGCATGAAAAATAATCATAAACAACCAAAACACACATATCTACATCAGAGGCGTAACTAGAACCTTCAGGGCCCTGATGCAAGAAACCATGAAGGGCCCCCCAGACCCCTGGCCGGGGCCTTTACCTTCAAGCCCAGGGCTCTTCCCACTAATCCTGGGGCTCTTTACACTCGTTGCATGGCCTTTTATTACGGTCCCACAGCAGGATTCTTTCACAAGTTCTGCAGTGGGCCCCCTTCCTGCAATCTTGTGGGCCCACTTCCTGCAATCTTGGGGCCTCCCCACAGTGGTGCAATGCCAGGGTCCGGTCCCAAGTGTGACCTTTGCGATCCTGGAAGTTCACCCACTGGTTTGCTACCGGGCCCCCTGGAGCATGGGGCCCGGTAGCGATTGCAACCCCTGTAGTTACGCCCCTGATCTACATTATACACAGAAAACCAGTTCGGAGGCAAAGACGTACTTAAATGCTTATTGAGGAACACATTTCAGGTGTCCCCTCACAGGCCTTTTTTTTAGGTATAACTCTTAATTTTGAGTGTCCTTTTTTTCTGCTTTGAAAGTTCAGGCAATATATACAGTATCTCACAAAAGTGAGTACACCCCTCACATTTTTGTAAATATTTTATTCTATCTTTTCATGTGACAACACTGAAGAAATGACACTTTGCTACAATGTAAAGTAGTGAGTGTACAGCTTGTATAAGGCCCCGTTCACACTGGGGCGATCCGACTTCCAGGGGCGACCTCCGAGGTCGCGGTGCTATGACGGTCGCTCCGGGTCGCCCCAAAGAAGCTCCGGACCCTTTTTCTAAGTCGGAGCGACTTGTGTCGCTCCTATTAGAACGGGTCCGCAGCTTCCCTATGGAAGGCGACCTACGGCGACCTGTGAGGCGACCAGGTCGCCTCACAGGTCGCCCCAGTGTGAACGGGGACTAACAGTGTAAATTTGCTGTCCCCTCAAAATAACTCAACACACAGCTATTGGTGTCTAAACCGCTGGCAACAAAAGTGAGTACACCCCTAAGTGACAATGTCCAAATTTGGCCCAAAGTGTCAATATTTTGTGTGGCCACCATTATTTTCCAGCACTGCCTTAACCCTCTTGGCCATAGAGTTCACCAGAACTTTACAGGTTGCCCCTGGAGTCCTCTTACACTCCTCCATGATGACATCACAGAGCTGGTGGATGTTAGAGACCTTGCGCTCCTCCACCTTCCATTTGAAGATGCCCCACAGATGTTCAATAGGGTTTAGGTCTGGAGACATGCTTGGTCAGTCCATCACCTTTACCCTCAGCTTCTTTAGCAAGGCAGTGGTTGTCTTGGAGATGTGTTTGGGGCAGTTATCATGTTGGAATACTGCCCTGGCGTCCAGTCTCTGAAGGGAGGGGATCATGCTCTGCTTCAGTATGTCACAGTACATGTTGGCATTCATGGTTCCCTCAATGATCTGTAGCTCCCCAGTGTCGGCAGCACTTATGCAGCCCCAGACCATGACACTCCCACCACCATGACTGACTGTAGGTAAGACACACTTGTCTTTGTACTCCTCACCTGGTTGCCCCCACACACGCTTGACACCATCAGAACCAAATAAGTTTATCTTGGTCTCATCAGACCACAGGTCATGTTTCCAGTAATCCATGTCCTTAGTCTGCTTGTCTTCAGCAAACTGTTTGCGGGCTTTCTTGTACATCATCTTTAGAAGAGACTTCCTTCTGGGATGACAGTCATGCAGACCAATTTGATGCAGTGTACGGTGTATGGTCTGAGCACTGACAGGCTGACCCCCCCCCCCCAACCCCCACCCCTTCCACCTCTGCAGCAATGCTGGCAGCACTCATACGTCTATTTCCCAAAGACAACCTCTGGAAATTACGCTGAGCACGGCACTCAACTTCTTTAGTCGACCATGGCGAGGCCTGTTCTGAGTGGAATCTGTCCTGTTAAACTGCTGTATGGTCTTGGCCACAGTGCTGCAGCTCAGTTTCAGGGTCTTGGCAATCTTATAGCCTAGGCCATCTTTATGTAGAGCAACAATAATTTATTTCAGATCCTCAGAGAGTTCTTTGCCATGAGGTGCCATGTTGAACTTCCTGTGACCAGTATGAGAGAGTGAGAGCGATAACACCAAATTTAACACACCTGCTCCCTATTCACACCTGAGACCTTGTAACACTAACGAGTCACATGACACCAGGGAGGGAAAATGGCTAATTGGGCCCAATTTGGACATTGTCACTTAGGGGTGTACTCACTTTTGTTGCCAGCAGTTTAGACATTAATAGCTGTGTGTTGAGTTATTTTGAGGGGACAGCAAATTGACACTGTTATACAAGCTGTACACTCACTACTTTACATTGTAGCAAAGTGTCATTTCTTTAGTGTTGTCACATGAAAAGATAGAATAAAATATTTACAAAGATGTGAGGGGTGTACTCACTTTTGTGAAATACTGTATATATATATTCCTTTTATAGGGTGACGACGCTGTGTCCCTCTCATGCAGGTTATTGATGGAGACTATAAGTGGTCATTTCCACACACATTGCCCAAGCATGGTCTCTTGTTGTTACCATCAGGAAACCCGCAATGAAAAATGCCATGCCGTTATCGCTGGAGTGTATGCACAAAAGAGCGATTTTGGCATTTTTTTTCAGTCTCCGAAGTGGAAAATCACCGGCGTCGCCCAAGGTTTATTGTTCAATAAACCAAGAGACACTGATGACAATTTGGTCCGTTCTCCAAGGTTTCGCTTACCCCTGGACATGAAGGGGTTAAGCCTTGTATAGACCCAGGAGGGAGGTTAGACCTGCGTCATATAGAATAATAGGTGTCCCCAAGGATGGTGTAGGATTATTAGGAATGTTATGTCAGAAGCTCCCACCTCCTTGCATTCACAGCCAGAAGTTAGAAGAACCAACCACTGAGCTTTTGCAGGAGGAACGTACATTAACCACTTCTGGACCAGGAAGGATTTACTCCCCTTAACCACTTTACCACCGGAGGATTTTGCTGTCTTACGTCCAGGCCACTTTTTGCGATTCGGCGCTGTGCGAATTTAACTGACAATTGCGCGGACGTGCGACGCCGTACCCAAACGAAATTTACGTCCTTTTTTCCCCACAAACAGAGCTTTCTTTTGGTGGTATTTGATCGCCTGTGCGATTTTTA
Source organism: Pelophylax lessonae (assembly GCF_965119305.1). NCBI lineage: Eukaryota > Metazoa > Chordata > Amphibia > Anura > Ranidae > Pelophylax > Pelophylax lessonae. The sequence continues at coordinate 282,128,746 of NC_138774.1, forward strand.
CTTTTTGCGCTTTAAACAAAAAAAGAGCGTTTATTTTGAAAAAATAACAATATTTTGTAACATTTTTTTTTATGAAATTCCCCCCAAAAAAATGTAAAAATCTAATTTTTTTTACATTTTTGGCCAATTTTGTTTTCTGCTACCTATGTTTGGTAAAAAAAATCACAATAAGCGTATTTTGATTGGTTTGCGCTAAAGTTATTGCGTCTACTAACTAGAGGAAAGATTTAGGTAATTTTTATTGTTTTTTTTTTTTTTTTACTAGTAATGGCGGCGATCTGAGATTTTTAGCGGGACTGCGACATTGCGGCGGACAGATCGGACCCCTGACTGACATTTTTGACACTTTTGGGGGAGACCAGGGACATTACTACAGTAATCAGTGCTAAAAATATGCACTGTCACTGTAATGACGACACTAGCAGGGAAGGGGTTAACATTGTGGGTAATCAAGGGGTTAAATGTATGCCTAGGTGGTGCTTTCTAACTATGAGGGGGATGGGCTTGTGGAATCAACACAGAGACCTGTGTTCCTAAATAGGAGGATCACAGGCTGATTCCTGAGAGAACAACTTTACTTTACAACATCAGACTGTCATTCTCTCTCCACGTGGAGTGATTGAGGGTGCCCGGCGGCAATCGCGGCCGCTGGCCCCGTGAGTCCGCTAGGGGAGTGATTATAACTGTGGGGGGGCGTGGCTTGTGAAATGATCACAGAGACCTGTAATCCTATGTAGAAGGATCACAGGGGCTCTATGATCATTCCAGGGAGAACGTTTGCAACAGCTGACCGTTCTTCTCTCTCAGCGGGAAGCGATCGCGGGTGTCAGGCGGCAATCGGAGCCGCCGCCCCCGTGCGTCGGAGTCCCCACTGCCGAGTGGGGGCGGGAGCGCGCTCGCCCCCAAGTTGCAGGCACGTGACCGATGTCCAGGTGTTCAGGTGAACCTAATCATCCACTTTGCAAGCAGTCATAGCACAGAGTGCTGCTGCGCCCTTAAGCCTCGTACACACGCGTCGAAAATCGGCCAGGAATTTTCGGCCAACGTCCGATCGGCCGATTTTCGGCTTGTTAGTATGATGCTTCCGACAACCGACTCCGACTTTTCTGCCGAAAAAAATCTGGTGTGCAGACTATAAAATTTTTGTTGGCCGTCAACATAACGGACGATTTTCGTGCAGTCGGTACAGATTTCGACAGGGAAAAATCTTATGAGCAAGTCTGGGCATGCTCAGAGAAGAGAAAACACAAAGAAAGCAAACCAACACATGACATCACTTCTGAAGTAGAATTTTGTTGGGCGAGAAAATTTGTGTACAGTCTAGGCACATTCCAACCAACAAAACACAACTCTGGACAAAAGTCGGACGATCGGTCGGCCGATAATCATTGCGTGTGTACGAGGCCTTAAGCCGATTGTTGGCCGACCGATCGGCCGACTTTTGTCCAGTGTTGTTGTATTGGTTGAAATGTGCTCTAGACTGCACACAAATTTTTTCGGCCAACAACAACCAACTTCAGAAGTGATGTCATGTTCTGGTTTACTTTCCGTGTGTTTTTTCTTCTCTGAGCATGCCCAGTCTTAATCATCTGATTTTTGTCTGCCGAAAATCTGTACTGACTGACGGAACAATCGGCCGTTCTGGTGACGGACAGCAAAAATTTTATAGCATGCACACCAGATTTTGTTCTGCTGAAAAGTTGCAGTCGGTTGTCGGAAGCATCATGCTAACAAGCCGACAATCGGCCGATCGGACGTTGGCCAAAAATTCACAGCCAACAATCGTTGCGTGTGTACGAGGCTTTAGGCTCCTTTCACACAGTAAAACCGTCAAACTGACTCCACTTTTCTCAGCGGGGGATCGATCCGCCGATCCCCCGCTGAGCAGGAGAATGACAGCTGTTCTCCGCACTGTGTGCGGAGACACAGCTGTCACAGCCCCATACATCTCTATGGGGGAATCGGATGGGAACGGACCGTCGGTCCGTTCTCATCCGATCTGATCCGCTGGACGGATGGAAAATAGGGTTTCCATCCCTCCAGATTTGACGGATCAGATTGGGTGTCAGCGGACATGTCTCCGCTGACATTCGATGCCCCATAGAGATGCATGGGGGGACCGTTCAGATTCGCCTGTCCGTTTTTTTGGCGGATCTGAACGGTCCCCCCATGCATCTCTATGGGGCATCGGATGTCAGCGGAGACATGTCTGCTGACACCCAATCCGCCTGTGTGAAAGGGGCCTTAGGCACCTGCCAGTGTACCAGTCAATGGCTGTCGCCTCTGGACACAGCAGCACTCTGCATGCAAATATGGCCAATAGCTGTGCAGCAGAACCACCTTACCTGAACAACGCGAGCTTCATCCAGGGCTGGTCAGAGTCCCTAATTACAAATGATTACATAAGAGGCTCTGACTGGCCCTGGATGCAGCTTGAAGTTCCTACGGTTCTGCCCGCAGCGAATTGTCCAGTTCACGTGTGACCATAGCTAGCTGCGTCCAGAGGCGCCGGCCATTTTACAAATCCATGGCCGGCACAGCCACTGCCGCATTTGAGCGGTTTCATACAGTTAAAAAATCTGACGGGCCCTGGGGCAGCTTGCATCCAGGGACATCGGTTCTACCCGCAGCTAATTTACAAGTGACCACAGCGCAGAGTTTTGCTGCGTCCACAGGCGACAGTCATTGTACAAATCAATGGCCGGCAAAGCCACTGTTTATGAGTTGCCCCTCATCTGAACAGTTACATACAATTAGAGACTCTGACTAGCCCTGCTGCAGCTTGTATCCAGGGACAGTGGTTCTACCCGCAGCTAATTGTCCAGTTCACATGTGACTAAAGTGCAGAGTGCTGCTACGTCCAGAGACGCCAGCCATTGTACAAATAAATAGCCGGCACGTCCACTGTTTATGGGCTCATCTGAGCAGTTACATACAATTAGGGACTCTGACTAGCCCTGGGGCAGCTTGCATCCAGGGACAGTGGTTCTACCTGCAGCAAATTGCCCAGTTTACAAGTGACTATAGCGCAGAGTGCGATCAGAGGAGCCGACATTGTACAAATCAATGGCCAGCATTTGTGCAGTTATTTACAATTAAGAAATATGACGGGCCCAGGGGCAGCTTGCATCCAGGGATGTCGGTTCTACCCGCAGCTAATTCACATGTGATCATAGCGCAGAGTGCTGCTGCGTCCACAGACCCCAGCTGTTGTGCAAATCAATAGCTGGCACAGCCACTGTTTATGGGTTGCTCCTTATCTGAGCAGTTACATACAATTAGGGACTCTGACTAGCACTGATGCAGCTTGCATCCAGGGACAGTGGTTCTACCCGCAGCTAATTGTCCAGTCCACATGTGACTATAGCACAAAGTGCTGCTGCGTTTAGAGGAGCAGCCGTTGTACAAATCAATGGCCCAGATGGCCACTGTTTATGGGTTGCCCCTCATCTGGGCAGTTACATACAATTAGGGACTCTGACTATCCCTGGTGCAGCTTGCATCCAGAGGATGTCGGTTCTACTCGCAGCTAACTGTCCAGTTCACATGTGACTATAGCATTCAGAGGAGCAGCCATTGTACAAATCAATGGCTGGCACAGCCACTGTTTATGGGTTGCCCCTCATCTGGGCAGTTACATACAATTAGGGACTCTGACTAGCCCTGGTGCAGCTTGCATCCAGGGATGTCGGTTTTACCCGCAGCTAACTGTCCAGTTCACATGTGACTATAGCATTCAGAGGAGCAGCCATTGTACAAATCAATGGCTGGCACAGCCACTGTTTATGGGTTGCCCCTCATCTGGGCAGTTACATACAATTAGGGACTCTGACTAGCCCTGGTGCAGCTTGCACCCAGGGATGTCGGTTCTACCCGCAGCTAACTGTCCAGTTCACATGTGACTATAGCATTCAGAGGAGCAGCCATTGTACAAATCAATGGCTGGCACAGCCACTGTTTATGGGTTGCCCCTCATCTGGGCAGTTACATACAATTAGGGACTCTGACTAGCCCTGGTGCAGCTTGCATCCAGGGATGTCGGTTTTACCCGCAGCTAACTGTCCAGTTCACATGTGACTATAGCATTCAGAGGAGCAGCCATTGTACAAATCAATGGCTGGCACAGCCACTGTTTATGGGTTGCCCCTCATCTGGGCAGTTACATACAATTAGGGACTCTGACTAGCCCTGGTGCAGCTTGCACCCAGGGATGTCGGTTCTACCCGCAGCTAACTGTCCAGTTCACATGTGACTATAGCATTCAGAGGAGCAGCCATTGTACAAATCAATGGCTGGCACAGCCACTGTTTATGGGTTGCCCCTCATCTGGGCAGTTACATACAATTAGGGACTCTGACTAGCCCTGGTGCAGCTTGCATCCAGGGATGTCGGTTTTACCCACAGCTAACTGTCCAGTTCACATGTGACTATAGCATTCAGAGGAGCAGCCATTGTACAAATCAATGGCTGGCACAGCCACTGTTTATGGGTTGCCCCTCATCTGGGCAGTTACATACAATTAGGGACTCTGACTAGCCCTGGTGCAGCTTGCATCCAGGGATGTCGGTTCTACTCGCAGCTAACTGTCCAGTTCACATGTGACTATAGCATTCAGAGGAGCAGCCATTGTACAAATCAATGGCTGGCACAGCCACTGTTTATGGGTTGCCCCTCATCTGGGCAGTTACATACAATTAGGGACTCTGCCTATCCCTGGTGCAGCTTGCACCCAGGGATGTCGGTTCTACCCGCAGCTAACTGTCCAGTTCACATGTGACTATAGCATTCAGAGGAGCAGCCATTGTACAAATCAATGGCTGGCACAGCCACTGTTTATGGGTTGCCCCTCATCTGGGCAGTTACATACAATTAGGGACTCTGACTAGCCCTGGTGCAGCTTGCATCCAGGGATGTCGGTTCTACTCGCAGCTAACTGTCCAGTTCACATGTGACTATAGCATTCAGAGGAGCAGCCATTGTACAAATCAATGGCTGGCACAGCCACTGTTTATGGGTTGCCCCTCATCTGGGCAGTTACATACAATTAGGGACTCTGCCTATCCCTGGTGCAGCTTGCACCCAGGGATATCGGTTTTACCCACAGCTAACTGTCCAGTTCACATGTGACTATAGCATTCAGAGGAGCAGCCATTGTACAAATCAATGGCTGGCACAGCCACTGTTTATGGGTTGCCCCTCATCTGGGCAGTTACATACAATTAGGGACTCTGACTAGCCCTGGTGCAGCTTGCATCCAGGGATGTCGGTTCTACTCGCAGCTAACTGTCCAGTTCACATGTGACTATAGCATTCAGAGGAGCAGCCATTGTACAAATCAATGGCTGGCACAGCCACTGTTTATGGGTTGCCCCTCATCTGGGCAGTTACATACAATTAGGGACTCTGCCTATCCCTGGTGCAGCTTGCACCCAGGGATGTCGGTTCTACCCGCAGCTAACTGTCCAGTTCACATGTGACTATAGCATTCAGAGGAGCAGCCATTGTACAAATCAATGGCTGGCACAGCCACTGTTTATGGGTTGCCCCTCATCTGGGCAGTTACATACAATTAGGGACTCTGACTAGCCCTGGTGCAGCTTGCATCCAGGGATGTCGGTTTTACCCGCAGCTTACTGTCCAGTTCACATACAAAGTGCTGCTGCGTTCAGAGGAGCAGCCATAGTACCAATCCATGGGCGGTACAGCCGCTGTTTGTATGCAACACAGTTACATGCGATTTTAAACTGTCCTGGATGCAGCTTTGCAGTTGTGGCCGCATACAAACTAGTCACAGCTATGCATCCAGTTTGCATGCGTCCTTCAAAAGTACGTAAAAAACGTATTTTCGCTTGCACGTGATTGGATGATGGACGTCCGCACAGCTTCACCTCATTCACTAAACTCGGGGGGAAATTCCCTTGCAAAGTGCGACTTCCCTTGCTAGTGAACAGCCTATTTGGCCCTCTGATTCCTCCTGTATTGAATTGTACTGTAACTGTATTGTCTTCCCCCACATTGTAAAGCGATGCGCAAACTGTTGGCACTATACAAATCCTGTATAATAATAATAATTTGCCTTTAATAATTCCCCCCCCCCCCTATGTCTATGGAGCCTTGGAGCTATAAAAAAAACAGAGGCAGAGCATGCAGGCCTACGCCACCCCACACTACCCTCCACCAGACCCGGGGTACCTGCAGCAGCCGCCCGCCCGTCCGTCCTCATCCGTCTCCCCTCTACGCACAGGAACCCCGGCCGATGGGATGCCGGGAGCTGATCCCGGGTCACCTTACTCCGGCTGTTGTTGGCCTCCGGGCTGTTTTCCGTCTCCCTGGAAACGGCTAGACTGACAGCAAGATCAGAGAACGCCCCGCCCACTCCACGGAAAGCCTCGTGCAGCTTCTCAACACTGAATAGACTCCATTCACAAAGTTAGCACTCCAGGATAGACTAAAGCTGGATACACACTATACAACTTTCTTTAAATTTACCAAAACCATATAATATGAGGTCACACCTAAACACTTTCAATTTGTATGCAATCAGGCAGGTCCTTGTACTACATAGTTGAAGGTAAATCTAAAGGAAATCAGCCTTAGGCTCGGTTCACACCTATGCCCATTAGATTGTAAGCTCTTCTGAGCAGGGCCCTCTTAATCCTCTTGTATTGTATATGTACTGTCTCCCTCTAATATTGTAAAGCGATGCGTAAACTGCTGCTGCTATAGAAATCCTTAACCACTTAAGCCCCGGAAGATTTTACCCCCATTCCGACCAGGGGGTATTTTGCATTTCGGCACTGCGTGACTTTAACGGACAATTGCGCGGTCGTGCGACGCTGTACCTAAACTAATTTGGCGTCCTTTTTTTCCCACAAACAGAGCTTTCTTTTGGTGGTATTTGATCACCTGTGCGATTTTTTGATCACGCGCTATAAACAAAAAAATAGCGTAAATTTTGCAAAAATAACAATATTTTTCACATTTTTTTATATGAAATTCCCCCCAAAAAAATGTAAAAATCAAAACTTTTTAACATTTTCGGCCAATTTGTTTTATGCTACCTATGTTTGGTAAAAAAAATCGCAAAAAGCGTATTTTAATTGGTTTGCGCAAAAGTTATTGCGTTTACTAACAAAGGGAAAGATTTTTGTCATTTTTGTTGTTTTTTTTTTTAACGCGTAATGGCGGCGATCTGCGATTTTTTTGCGGTACTGCGACATTGCGGTGGACAGATCGGACCCTTGACTGACATTTTTGACACTTTTGGGGTTACCAGTGACATTACTACAGTAATCAGTGCTATACATATGCACTGTTACTGTAAAAATACACTGGTAGTGAAGGGGTTAACTTTATTTGGGAGGGAGGGGCTGTGTGTGTCCCTAGGGGCGTGCTTTCTACTGTGATTGGCTGTGGCTTCAGCTGTAAGGACACTGATCAACGGATCTACATAGTAGATCCATGTGATCAGTGTCTTTGCAGCGAGGAGAATGACAGGTGGCTTGTTTACAC